>NW_025336624.1:310337-467317 GCF_004798865.1 Varanus komodoensis
AAAATGCCAGGATGGCTACACAGTCATGTCACCCTCATCCCTGGGTTCTGAGCATACTGGACCCCTACAAACTCCTGGGCTGCAAATAACAGTTATTCTCAACCAAAGAAAACCTACGAGCCTGACCTTGAGGTTGTGGGATGTACCCTGGGCAGAAATAACATCAAATTGAGCCCAGTGGCTTCGAGCCTCTACTTTAGGGATAAGTCCATTCAATGACTCCAGCACCTAGGAGGGCTGGTTTAGCAGTGAGGCACTGGCAAAGGAGGGGCATTTGTGGCTGCAAAACCTAAAGAAACTTCCCCCACAATGGCATGGCTCCTGCTCTCTAGCCATCTTACATCCACTCTTCTCCATACATAACAGCTCCAAAAATATCCTGATGTCAGTTCTCCAAAGGAAAGGGCACAATACCAAGGAGCTCATCAGAAAGATTCAAGAAATGGGCCAGCGCACAATGGCCACAAAATATGCTTCCTCTATCTCTGTGTATGGCAGCTTACAGAACTCCTGGTCTGTCCTCTGCATCCAGTACCAAATTGAGTTAATCTTCAGTGGAACTGGGGAGGGATCCCTGCATGTAAGTCAGGAGCTGAACCAGATGCATGAAGTGGTGCTCCAAAATAGGCTAGTACTAGATTACCTCTTGTAAGGCATGGGTGGCGTATGTGGCCCTCAGGGATGCTGCCGCCAAACAGATGACCACGGCAGACTAGTGGCAGAGATTGAGCAAATCCTGGGCATAGGAGGGGGAAGTTGGCTCCCCAGAGGTAGCTCCCCCAGACATAGGGCGGGGGGAAAGCTGGTGGGCTTGGCTGTGGTTCTGGCTGCCTGACTTTGGCTGGGTAGCTCATGTCATCAAGGGAGCCCTGATTGTGCTGCCACTCCTAGCCATCACCGCTGCAGAGTGCAGAACTTGTCTCTGGTAGCCAGGGCATGCAAGGTGCACAGCACGAGGCACAGAGACCACCTGTCACACATCAAAATGCAGAAGCCCAGCAATGGAATTGAGTACACCCCTTAAGGTGAGTCTGGAAGAAGCTGAATGAGCTTCTTAGACTCAACCAGGGGAATCGTAGGACTTAACTGGCTGGCTGGCTGGCTGGCTAGTCACATCCTAAGCATCATCAGAGTTTTGAATAGGGGCATTATAAATGGCCAGAAATTGAGCAATCTCTCATCAAAAGCCCCCAGCCCAACCTCCAGGTAGCCCAGGTAAGCACAGAAACCACCTGAATCCAAATGTGCCAGTGCTTGTGGTGAGAATTTCAAGCCAATAAGCTGCTGTCATTGTTACTTGCCATGCTTTCAGGGTCAATTGCCCTTTCACTGTGATTGAACGTTATTCTCAAGAATAAAAATACAGTTTTTATCTCTCACTTCTGTCGTATTTAATTGGGTGAAGTGTGCCAGGTTCAGATCCATTGTGTTCTTCAGTAGGATGGAATGGGCATCTTCTCACATGGAATGTGACATTCGTGACATAGATTGTTCCCCAAATACAACTGTGCATAACACACATGGGTTTTCAATACCTGCCCCCTTTTCCTGTGCCTCCCAGTCAGTCTTATGAATGATCGCACACAATAATGACTTCTATTTTGCCTTTTCTCCTGAAGTTTGTATTTAGGAATTTATTAAAAGGATTTTTTTCTTTCACCAAACTGAAAAAGCCCTGTTGGCAGGAGGAAGCCTGTAAAATAAAATAAAATAAAATAAAATTAAAATTAAAAATCTGTATGTTAGAATTGAGGCATGTTGGCCCAGTTCTCATTGAAGACTTGTTAACCCATTTTAACAGAGCATTATTTTCTTGTTGCATTGAGACTAAACTTTGATGGAATAAGTAGGCTGATTTATCAGAATGCTCAAAATTATTCAAACACCTTAGTAATGCCATTTGTGCTTCCAGATGAGACTTTGATGAGCCTGCCCCGTCCACTGAATTTTAGAGGGTCCAGATAAATGCAACTTCCACCCATGGATCCTCCCCTATTTTCCCACCACGTCTAACATAATTTTTCTTAATATAGAAAAGCCATTAAAGAGAAAAAGACAAAATGCCTTCTAATTTGTGGTACAAGGACCCTCCATTTAGAAGTACCATGCACATATATATTCTTGATATAAAATAAAATAAGCAATCTCAGTGTCAACCAGTATAATCAACAATACAGTATTTTCAGCACACTGTAGCAAATCTCTAAGGGTCTTCTTAACACAAAAGCATTAAATTTATTTCCTAAGAATTTGCAGGCTGGACTCCCTGACACTAAATTCATAATGTAGGAGCCAATACTAAAAAGGATCTACTAACTGCCCTGCTCCCAGCTTTACCAATTTAACCTCTGGAACGGAGAGACTTTATGCAGGCCTCCTAATTTGGCCTTTCTCATTTTGCAATTTACGTGTAACCACAGTTCCCTCCTTCTGTGTGGGTGGGGTGATGTGGGGCCTAAAAATGGGATTACAAGATTATGGAATCTATGGCTAGGTAATCTCACTCAGTTTCCATTTCCATTTGTTTAGGAGGCAATACCTGGGTTAGAGTTTTCAAGCTAGGATTGCTCAGAAAAGTGTTTTCAAAGCTTGAATAGATAATATGAAATTGGTTTTGGCTTTGAGTGTTCCATTAACAAAATAACATTGACAAACTGGAGGATAGCGTGTGGGACAATGCGACTGATCACAGAGCCTCAGGGGATGATGTTATAAGAAAAAAGAGCTAAAAATGTCCAGTGTGGCAAACTGGAGAATAACAGGAAGACATTTCACATGGCTAAATGAATGGGAGGAAATATAAAAAGACTGTTTTGCCGATGAATCCATTTGAGCTGTTACTTTGAACCAGATCCTGGGCCCAGAACCGGTTTTTAATGGCACAGCTAACTTGGGACATGTGAACTGATGCTAAAAGAGCCAACCTCCCAGGTATGTGGAATGCCTTTGTCTCAGTCCCTACATTTCCCCACACATCTGAACTCAGAGAAAAGGTTTTCAAGACAGAGTCTATAGCTTAAAGGCCAGTGTGAATCATGCTAATAATTTTATAAAGTATGCAGGTTCAAAGACATGTGGGACAAAAGGAAAGCAAAATAAGCTAGAACTCTGTTGAAGCACCTAAAACAGGGCACATGTATTTAAATGGGATATGTTAGCATATCTTTTATGCTAGGACTATTTCTAAATGTTTTTAATGGACTGTGGAATAGCAGTTTTCAAAGCTCTATAGTCACCTGCGATCATCTGTGCAACCTGCATGCAAAATCAGGGAAATGTGCATATGCCTTATGTTGATCATGAGCTAATCTATATGCTGAGTATTTGATGGTGCAAACTGCATACCTTGGGACATGGGCTTCAATATGGAACTGGCAAGCAGTGGGAAATGCTGGCCTTTTGACCATGTAAACATGCAATGAGCATTAAGACTGTAGTTTCATTTGAAGTATGCAAAATCCCACACATTGCCTTGTTTCTATTTTGCATGCACAATTAATGAAGAACACCTTAGCTTGCAGTCTGGGCAATAGCCATTTTAGGTGCACACTGTATATGAGACATTTTTAGTAAGCAATGTTGAAGATGCGGATTATGTATAGTTTATGTTGGAAGTCATGTGGGACCAGTAACTATCAAACAAGAAATGATTAAGCATTTTTTTTTGAATTGAGCATGTGTATATATATTATATTGGAATGTGAGTGGTATTTGTAAAATATTGGGTAACATACAAATGCTGTTACTAAATAATTTTTGTCAGTGTGCTAGATTGGAATGTGCAACTAATTTTCCTCTAAGTATGTAACTTAATACCATAATGAATGATAAATGTGTTTGCCTTTTGATGAGGATGCCAGTGTCCGTGTTGTGCAGCATTCCCCAACCTCTGCAACTATTTTTGAAATCAGCATCAGAAGTGTAGCAACCAGATTACAACTTCTACCATTTTGTGGTGCATGTTCCTGCAATTCTGAAGCAATCCAGATCAAAAAGGTTTTGTAATTTTAGACGTGTTTGAGCCTTTTTGCTTAACAAAAATCTGGCAATAAACACCAATGACAGGGCACGTGGATTGCACCCAACAGTATGTTTGAGTATCACATTCAGATGTGGTACGTTTTAAAATATTTATTTTGCAACGTTTTTTTAAGTATCAGCAGTGGAACGATTGCATGGTACAATCTGCACTGTGTGATCTGAGGCTTTTGCAATTTTTGATATATGTGTTTAGTGGCAAATAGTTTGCAACTGCTTTTCTGTGTGTGTGTATACGCGCGCGCGATCTTGAACGGAATCCCTTAGGTTTTGCAAATTTAAAAAATGTTCTTCTGCAATGAAAGTTCGCAAACTTTCCCATTAGGATGCTGAGAGAGGGGCAGGACGCTTTTGCAATCCCTCGTGTGTCTTTTCTTCGAGGAGTGGGGAGTGGGGAGAGAGAGGAGCGGGGGAAGGGAAATCCCAGTGGTCGTATCCGGTTCACTGTCTCCAGAATAGTCACGAGAGAAGCTGCGGAAAGCGGGGCGGAGGGGGGCCGTTCCCTCAGGATCCGGACACCCCCCACTGCTCTCGCATGGGGAGATGGCGTGAGAAAGACGGGTGAGTCTCGGACAATTAAGTGGAAAGCTGGGCTGGGGGTGGGGAAGAGGCTTGGGGTGCTGAGGCGGAGGAGGGGCATTAGGTGAGGAAATTCGCCCTACGTGAGGAGGGTCCAGAAGAGGTGTAGGTAGCCCAGTTTGAGGCCATTTTAGGGGAGCACAGAGGGGCTGCGGGGAGCGGAGATTGACGTGCCTGGAGATGAACAAAAGGTTTCGTGGAGGATTCCGGGGAGTCTTTTGGCGGCGCTTGTGCAAGAGGGAAGCGCAGTCAGTGGAGGCACAGGATGGGGTAGCTTGGGTGTCTGATGTGGTCGGGTTTAGGTACTTCGTGGTCCTGCAGCTTGTAGGGGCCCCTTTGTGTGGGGGGAATGGGCTGCGTGAAAGGACTGCCCACCGGCTGGGCAAAGGTAAGTAGAAGGGCAGTTGTTGCCAAACACAAGGGACCTCCAGTGGACAGAAGTACAAAGCGGAGCTGCTGTGATGGTGCTGGGGGGTATAGTCTGCTTGGCCTATGCCAGGCGTCTTCCCGCCGCTGCCCCACATCATTGACATCATCAACCGCGTTTGCAAAAAAGTTCGCCATGAAACAGTAAACGATGAAAACAGTAAGTGATAATAACGTAGCTTTATTGGCAATAAGATTGGGGCATCGGTCATGAAAAGTGGTTTCCGTTCAGCAGCGTCTGGATGTTTAGAACTGTATTTCCCCTCATCCTATTCAGCGTACCAGTGCTTGATGATGGGAATTACAGTGAAAAATACTTGCAGGGCACCAGGTTGGGGAGGGCTGGTATACAGAATTTGTAACATGTGAATCAGCCCATAGACATCCTTAGTTTTAAAATGAGAGGATAGTTTGAAGGGTATCATAATGAATGATAATGTTACTAATGTCAAAGGAAATGTATAAGAAAAATACTTTGTGCCAGAGAATTTGGTGTAAAAACAATTCGTTATCTTGGTTTAAAATATGTGAGTCAAGAGAAGAGCTATGCTGAATCAGACCAAAGATTTGTCTAGTCCAGAACTTTGTTCACACAGTGGCTAAACAGCTTTTTGTAAGTCAACATAAGTGAGTGTAATAGTACTCTATGCTCATTTTTTCCAGTAACTAGTATTACTGCCTCCGATAGTGGAGGTAACATCTAGCCATCATTCCTAGTTTGTCACTGATAACCATCACTTCCATGAATTTGCCTAATCCCCTTTTAAAGCTATCCAAGTAAAATAGCCATAGCCTTATGATAGTGAATTCCATAGTTCAATTCTGTGCTGTATCAAGAAGTATTTCCTTGCTATCTATGCACACACCTACCATTCAGTTTCATAGGATGACCTGGGTTCTAATACCCTGAGTATTAAATTTCCAATATTAACACTAATTCTAGGATCCTTCACTTTCTCCACACATTGCATAATTTGTATACCATTATTTTGTCTCCCTACACCTATTTTCTAAGTGAATCAGTCCCAGAAACAGGGTTGCTTACTGCTACCGATCAAAGGTTATATGTAATTATTCCTTTTTTAATTTATTTTTTCCAGTAAGAAAAAAAATAGAAGAATGATGGGAATAAATGGGAAGGTTACAAATTGAACGTGTTGATGTCTGCACACCCCATAAATTCTATAAATGAGGCAGAGGAGTAGCACAGTAACAAGTTTTACTCAAAGTAAAATGCTCAGGATTGTAGCTGTTGTCTCACTAGAGTCTTTATTTTAACGTTTTCCATTTAATTTTCTCTGTGAGAGCTGGTTGGAGCACATTGCACAAGACGTTTCCTTTAACTGTGTGGTGGAGGGGGTATAAAAATAGATGAATAAGATGTTTTATTCAAACCATTTTAGTGAAATAATTGACTCATCCAGTAGGACAAAAGAGGTTGCAAGGCAAAAAAATGGGTTGCACATTTCACATCGTTATTACTCATGAAACTCCACTATGAAAAGAGAACTTCACGTCCCCCTACAGCATAGTTGCAATGCATGTAATGTTCATGTAGTGTAATGGGGGAGGAGAAAAGGGTTGTACTGGGTTGTCTCGAACAATAGCACGCTTGTAACGTCTTCCTTGGCTGTCAAAACTTATTTTCTCATAAGTGCAGAAAGCATTCAGCCTTCACTTTCATAATGGTGATTTTGTCACCTTTAGCATCATTCTCATATTTAGTATCTTGCTTTGTTGTCCATTTTTGTCTCTTACTTCTTGGGTTGAGTTGCTTTTTCCCCCTGCTAGAAACGACTGGAAACTGTAAGTATTTGTGTTATTGTGCTTTAAACAAAAGGAGCATCAGTTAAATGGAAAAAAGCTTAAATCTTTCAAGTGAGTTCTGCTTTCAAGAATAGATGGGAGGGGTTTTTTTAAATGGAAAAAAATATTTAGAATGAATTTGGTATTTTTCATTTTAAAAAGTTTTATATTAAACTTTAGCATAAGCAGGGTATTGATTTGTAGATTGTTTCTGGTTTAGCAACAAAGTGCAAAATGCCACTGTGAACTTTGCTGATTTGGACTTACAGATATACAATTTTTAATGGAATTGTGCGTTTTTCAGGATGTATGGAAATTTAAGGGAATCATAGCTATATGGCGTTATTTCTTTCCAATTATGGCTTTTGAACAGAAGCACCAAACTGAGCTTCAGAGAACAATAGATTCATTAGATCATATTCATGTTTTGGGTTTTAGAATCTTTTTTGCCTCCTTAATTTTTCCTGGGATCGGGAATTCCAGTGGAGATACTGACATCCACGGTGTGTGCCATTTGTCATTTTAATCTCGTAAAACCTTTAGCTGACATTTTAAAACATTCACTAATACTGTTTAGTATAGGTAACATGGTTTTGAGAAAAAACTGCTAAAATCCATTAAATTGTCAAGTATATGCATGTACATTTGCTGTCCTTACAGTTTAGGATCAAAATTTTGCTTTGAATCAAAGCTGGCCTTTTTTTCAAGGTACCTTTTCTGTTTCCCTTACAGTTTTAACTAATCTCTTTGTTTGGCTTTGTATTGCATTGCATTTATGTTTAGAGTTGGATTGTTTTCTGTCTTGAGATAAAAGAAAATTGGAGAATACCCGTTGTGTTCTACCTGTGTGCATTTTACAGAATAACTGGGGATAACCAATGTTAGCTGATAAGCGAACAAATA
Organism: Varanus komodoensis; assembly: GCF_004798865.1. Classification (NCBI taxonomy): domain Eukaryota; kingdom Metazoa; phylum Chordata; class Lepidosauria; order Squamata; family Varanidae; genus Varanus; species Varanus komodoensis. The sequence goes on from NW_025336624.1 coordinate 318,090, forward strand.
AATAAAAGGACAATAATTGGAGCAAAAGGCTGAAAAACTGCAGTTCATTTGCAAATATGACTGTGCATCTTAGGATCTGAATCATAGGAAGGACATTCACCACAATAAATGATGGGCCATGCATTTGGTTTTAATATGCCTGAAATTTATTTAACATTTAGCACACAGACTAAATATTTAGGTTATGTATGATGTGGACTGTGTCTTGGATGGGGGAGGGTACTGTTTTTGTTGTATTTAGAGTTCTTATGTTTGACATTCCAGGTACCTTTGCTGCTCTGGTCAACCTCATCTGTTCTTATATTCAAGGCTTACTGTTTCATACATCCAATGTAGTTCTTGTCCAAAAATGGTCAAATAGGAGTAAACTAATGACTCATTGATAGTCCTACCAGTCTTGTTTGTTATTGCTGCTGCTGATTTTCAAGGAGTAGTTTTATTATATACAGTAGTTACCATCATCCTTGTTGAATTTTCCTTTCTTTTTACCAGCCTAGTTCTCTGTTTATCAAGACCACTTTGGAACTACTCACTTTTAGAGACTAATGTTTTCAATCTCTCCCGATCTATGAGGTGCAACATCACTTTAGATTGGCTTTTGGATGTTAATAGCTGTCTAAATCATTAAATAGTTAATTCTGTGCCAAAAGTGTTCTGAATTTGGAAGTACCACAGTCCCTAATCAATGGAACTTAGTTATGTTTACTTAACAGTATTTACTATACCTTGGTGCTTATTATACCTTTTAGTTCCAAGTAGTCGTGCCTTTAATTGTCTTTTGTCATGTTACATTATGCTATGAATTGCACATTAGTTTTTGTTTTTATTCAGACTGCGATTACCTAAAGAGACATTTCATGTCGAGAAGTTTCACATAAATCTGTGAAATCAACTCCTGGTTTCAAGATCCACTTCTGTCATGGTCTTAATGTGTAGGTTTCAGCAACACTCTCTCTTTACTTATAAATTATGCTGGTGTGGTTGAGAGACAAAACTTCTCTCAACCACACGAGGGTGTGGAATGGGCTTCCATGAGAGGTTGTTGAGGCCCCATCAGTGTGGGTGTTCAAGGATAGGCTGGATGTCCACATGGTGGGCATGTCATGAGCGGAGCCGGCTGGTGCCGGAGGTCAGACTGGATGGCCCGGGAGGCCCCTTCTGACTCGCTCTGTTTCTATGTTTCTCTGTTTTGAATGGTTATGCAAAATTTTGAAAATATTCCATTTTGGTAAGCTAACTGGAACATGATATATTCATTTATCTGTCCTCTTTATCTTGCTTTCAGCTGGCATTAAGTTCAAGGTGGGCACTGTCAAATGGCCATCAATTGGGCAGGAAATTTAAATGAATAAGGTACTCACCGCTTTGCTAAAAACAGTACTGGGAGGTCAGGTGGGTAAAAGGAATACCACTTGTTAGCACTGGTGGCTGCTTCTGGGATATAGGGTACTGCTCCTGTCTTTGACTCGCAAGTAGTGCCCAAAGGGGCTAGCAACTTCATAATAATGAAATGTATACAGCAGCTTCAATTCACCTGACTGAAGTTCTTCTCACCAAAGTCCATTGAAAATATCAAAGTTCTCATTAATTTCCATTGAACATGTACAGAAAAACTTTACTAAGACAGCAGATCATAAAACCATTACCACAATAGAGGTAAAGCCAGGAATAATATAATAGTTTATTTTATAATTTTTCCTGTTTTTATTTTAAGGGTTTCATGTTGCTGTTTTACAGATTTCCCCTCCCAAGGCCATTCTCCCTTCCCCTCCTAGCTGCCAGTTGATGCCAGAGATGCTGAAGGGGGCATACTGCTGGCTGAGGGAAGAGAGGCTTGGATCCATAGGATTCTGCAGCCACTCCATTGCTATCCCCTCCCATAGCCTGTTAAGAGAGATAGATAAGTTTACAGGCCCATCTACCAGTTTTATTTTATTTTGTTTTAACTTGGAGATGGAGGAAAGGGTGACCAAACCATTTCCATTGTCCTTCCTGTCCTGCCTGACCCTGCAAATTGCTTTGGGTATGCAAATATGTAGGTTGAAATGTGGGTCCTGGGAAGATGTCCCAGCACCATAGAATCAGGGGTCCCCTGTCAGAGACAAAGACCCATGCGGAAACATCTGTAGCACTTGTCTCCCTGAGGTCAGAGCTGTACTCTCAGAAGACAAAAGAATGGATTTAGAGGCAAAGCGTAAGACGATCAGGGGAGCAGATTCAAATTCCTCCCAGTACCTGGGCACACTCTTCACATGAATATTTATTTCAGACTAGGAGGTGGTATAAATAATTTCACTCCCTGATAGGGTTGGGGAACCCTCCACTGACAAATGAAATCAGCAGCAAACACCTTTTTTTGCTGTGTGGGCTTTTACCAGCTGAACTTTGGATACCTTGGAGGTTGTGATGTTGGAATTCTCCGTGGCAGGTAGGATCAGCTAGCCTAGAAGAGAAAGTTATAGGAAGGGACGTTTCCTGCCCCCTCCCCTCACCCTCTTGAGAGGCTTTTCAAGGGGTGCAGCAGGGAGGAAGGCATTGGAAACTCTTGCAGTGAATTTCTTGAAGTTACAATCCCAACCATTATATTTTAGAATTAAATCCTTGACACTCTGTCAAACTTACCAAGTTAAAGCATCTTTTATGTAAACAAAAGAACCCTGGGAGGAAATAAAGGCACTCCTGGTTTTACAAACGTGTTTCATTCCTGAGAAAATGGAAAATATCTTTAAGTCAAATGTAAATCAAGTCACGAATTTATGTAAATCAAATCACGTATAGTCAGCCCTCCAAATTTGTTGGTGTCGGGCACAGGAGCCCTGCAAAAATGGAAAAACTATTAATATCTTTAGCCCACTCCACGGTGGGGCACGAAGGCATGCTTTGGAAGCCCCCCTTGTCACCCTTTCACTACCTCTCTCTGTATGGTGATGTTTTGTATAATGCAGGTATTATTTATTACATTTAAATTCTGCTTTTTTCCTTTCAAGGAACTCAAGGTGGCTTAAATAACTTCCCTCCTCCTCTCTATCTTGTATTCACAACAACTCTAACTGATAGGTTGGGCTGAAATGAGTGACTGGCCCAAAGTCACCCAGTGGGTTTTATGGCCAAGTAGGATTAGAACTCTGGTCCCTAGTCTGTACCACCACACTAGCTCTCAATCCAGTGTATAATTACTATAAATCTGAATCCTGCTGCTGGAAGTAAGGTGAACCCCGGTAGCCAGATCCTGTGCTATTGCCTGCTATATTGCTCTAAGAATATATTGCTCTTTAACACTTTCTATGGGATGCAGGTGGCGCAGTGGTTTAAGCAGGTGTGCTGGTTGATCAAAAGGTCGCCGGTTCAAGTCTGCACAACGGGGTGAGTTCCCGTTGCTCCGTCCTAGCTCCTGCCAACCTTGCAGTTCGAAAGCATGCAAATACAAGTAGATAAAAAGGTACCACTTTGGTGGGAAGGTAAACTGCGTTCTGTGCACTTAGGTGTTTAGTCATGCTGGCCTCATGACCACGGAGACTGACTGCAGACAAACACTGGCTCCCTCGGCTAGGAAATGGAGATGAGCACCGCCCCCTAGAGTCAGGCATGACTGGACGTAACGTCAAGGGGAAACCTTTACCTTTGCCTTTTAACACTTTCTATTTCATAAGTTTATGAGTAAGGAATGAAATGCAATTGCAAATACAATAACAGGCAAATTTGACACTTTCCTAGTTGTGATTAATGCTTTTCAAGTGATTATCCCTAACAAGTATGTGAATCCCTAATAAGTCTGTGAATGAATAAATATATGCCATTGAGTAAATATTTCACACTGATATTAATGAGTGAGTAGAATGCAAAAGTAGGAAACAAAGCAAAATCAAATGTTCTGAGGAAATTTGGCCTCTCCAATTTAGGGTAGTGACCCTATGAATGAATGCCCTGTCTTTCACACCCCTGCTCAACTCTCGTAAATTCAAGGCTGTGGCTTCATTTATGGAGTCAGTCCATCTTGTATTTAGTCTTCCTTTCCTTCTTCTGTCTTCAGCATTCACTAGCATGATTGGTTTCTCCGGGGAGTTTGCCTTCTGATGATGTGCCCAAAGTATGATAATCTCAGTTTTGTCATATTTGCTTCTAGGAAAGTTCTAGCCTGAATTGATCTGGGACCCACTAGTTCATCTTTCTGTCAGTCCAGGGTATTTCCAAAGCTCTCCTCTAGCGTTTTCAGCTTCTTCCATTTTCTTCCTGTCAGCTTTCTCCATTGCTCAGTTTTCATAGCCATACAAAGTGTCCAGGAATACAGTAGTGTGCATGGCCTTTGCCTTGGTCTCCAGTGAAACATGAAACGAGCTGAGTGGGGCTCTGAAGGACAGGATATGTTGGAGGTTATTAATTTAAAGCATCACCTTTAGTCAGACACAACTTGATGATACATAACAATAATAACCGAGTGTAAAATCAAACAGAATTGCAAATGTTTCAACAACCCCAATGGAATCAAGTTGTGCTTTGTTGAAATAGATGTGTTATAGTCAACTTGAAAGGATGCGTGAGGAATTTGTTTAGGGGATGGGAATCTGTTGGATTCCTTGGCTTGTCTCCCCCAGACTCTAGCCTGCTTTCTTGCAGCCATGAGTTCAGCTTCCCGGAGGAGAGTGCCAAGTATTCACACAGATGCCCATCAGGAATTGAACCCTGTGCAAACACTGCACAGGTGGCATCCCATGTCCGCATGTGCAACTTGCAGCCTTTGTTTGTGCTGCATGTGCTGTGGAAGAATGCCGTTGGTTACTCAGTCAACCTGGTGCCCTCCTAGCATATCTGGAGGGCACCTGGTTGGAGATACCTTTAACCATGTGGATGCCTGATTGATAATCTATAGTTCCAATAAAAAAAATAGTAATAATACAGAGGAGTAGAGGAGCAGTTAAATGGAACAGCATGATTAATTGAATTACAAGCTAGGGAAAGCTTCAGTGAACCTGTACTTGTTCAGGATATGTTTGAAAGATTCCAGTTTCTGTCTCATCTGCTTCATGTGTTTCCAAATGATGGGTGCCATTGAGGTATAACACAGTGACAGTCCATTAATTTCAGAATGACCAGCAAGGCTTTCTCTGACTTTCTCAAAGGCCAGTTCAGTATATACGAAGCAATAAGTGAATAACTCGTATAAGTGAAGGTGATCAGGATTCTCACTGAAACTGTTTACATATTTTCTGAACTATGGTGCAAATCTGAGTACTGGACCGTGTAAATTCATAACTGAATTAAAGGTAAATGTATAACTAAACAAATTTGTATTTTGTTCATAATTAATTTATAACTAAACAAATATTGTTTGTCACATTTCAGTCTTATGAACAGACTTTGCCTTTCTTTGTCTCACTATATTTATTTTAGAAGGTTTTCTTTTTCCCCTTAAAGGGGTTGTCTTTAAAATATTCCGATATATTCTTCCTCATGAACAGCACCCATGACAGTTTGAGGTTAACAGCAAAATATAATACATGTATACTCAGAAATAGGTTCCACAGAGTTCAGTGGGGTGTATTTCCAGGCTGGTGGTCATAGGTCCAGGCAGTTAAAAAAAGTAAATATGTTGTTTTCCAGTATTGCTCCTTTTTTCATTATCTTGGCCCAGCCTTGTTCTCACAAGAAATAGTAACAGACAAAAATGAAATACCCATGATTGTAGATTGAGCAGGTAGACTAGACCTGTTTATTTTCATCAAGTGAACATGACACACCTTTCTTTGGTAGACAGAATCTAAATACTCATATTTAAGAAGTTACCAGATCAGTTCTTCATTTCATTTCTATATATAATTTCATTTCTATAAGTCTGCTTTAACTCAGTAGATTTGTATGACATGGTAATGCTCTTGGAAATTTTACCCATATTCTGCAGGTAAAATTCCCATGTGCCTTGACAGATGCTTTTCCCCTTCTCTCCCTTGTATGTGCTGTCAACTTGGGATACATAGCAAAACCTAGAGGATAGTTAGGGCTTCTTTTCCAAAACACCCTTTTGCACTCAATCTGTGGAATCACTGCCTGACAGGCCTTTGGGTAAGGGTTCCTTTGCTTGAGTTGTGTTGAGTGACTACCTGTTCTATATTGATTTGCCACTACTGACTGGATACTGTGCAAGGTCTGCCTCATCTTTTGGGCTTGATGTCCTGTTATCTATACTGCAATGATTACATAATGATATGGATTAATCATTCCATACTGCAATAATTAATAATAAGCTGATATGTCAGCTTATTACTTGGACATGTGTGTGGTGCATACACACCATGAAGAAGAAAGACAGGATGTGCATCTGTAACTCTTTGAGTAGCCACCTGTGCATTCACACAGTCTATCTGTTGTCCTCACTTTGGTTCACTGCTGAGTTAACCAGATTGGTTCTGTTACCATTCTCAACGTTGCTATCCATGTGGTACTGGGTATCATTCTGAGATTTGGAGCTAAGTGTCATCACCCGGCACTGTTTCTCTGTTATATTTGAATCAGGTGCAGCTGTGAATGTTCTGAACCAGTGCCTGAGTGTAGTGGTGGGCTAGATGAGGGCCAATGAACTAGGCTGAATCCTGGCAGGGTGGAGTGGGCAAGTAGTTTCCAGGTTTGAGAAATAGGTCACCTGTTTTTTATGGGGTTTTACTCCCCCTGAAGGATCTGGTTACCTTCATCCTTATAAACTCATTCAGTCTTTGAGGTCATCTGGTTAAGCTCTACTGGTAGCATCATATGCTCCTGAAGTCAGTAATACACACACTATATGGAATAATCTTCCTCTTGAGATTACGTATGTGCTGACAATTCTTTTTAGGTGCATATTGAAAACAAATGTATTTTATGCAAGTACTCCTGATATAGTTTAGTCTACCATGTATTTTACTTTTATGAATCTATAAATATAGCCTGTTGATTCTATGTATTGTTTTGATACTTTATGTTTTAAGTAATGTATACTGCTTTGAAATCTGTAGATGTAAGTGATCTAAAATACTAATAAATGGAAAATTAATATTGGTGACCCCCCTTAGTTATATTATGAACTGCTTTGGAGGAATGCTTTCACATCCAAGCATTACAGTACAGTGGTACCTTGGCTCACGAACTTCATCCATTCCAGGACTCTGGTTGTGACCCGAATTGGTCATGAGCCAAGTTAAATTTCCCCTTAAGGTTCAAATTTAACCTTAAGGTTAAATAAGGTTAATCCGTTCTGTAACTGTTTTTTTAATCAGAAAAATGTGAAGCAAAGTGACAAAGAACAACAAAGATTGCGGCCATCTCCCCACCCCGAGCACGAGCCCAGCCATCTCCCCGCTCCCCCTCAGCGCAACCACGATCGCCTGTCATCCCATCACGCGGCGGGGGGGGAGAGACGGCACGAACGCGGGCGTGTTGGGGGCGACGGGTGTGAATGCAGGCAGTTTCGGGGGGGGGAGACAAGTGTGATCATGCTGGGGGAGGAGATGGCAGAGATCGAGGTTGTGCTCGTGCAGGAAAGACGGGCGCAATTACGCGCGTGCTCATGCAGGGAAGTCAGACATGAACTGGCCGTCTTCCCCCCTACCCCCGCCCCCAACACAATCACGGCCATCTCTCCACTTGGAGGGGTGGGGAGATGGCTGCGATCGCGGTTGCCACTCAATGAGGAGTTCGCGACCTGAGTCAAAATTTTTATGAAAGTTTTATTCGCTGGGGGGCGGGAGAGACGGGTGTGAATGGGGCGCACTGGGGGGAGAGAGAGAGACGGGCGTGAACGTGGGCATGCTGGGGGGAGACGGATGAGATTGTGCTGGGGGGGGAGATGGCCAAAAATCGTGGTTGTGCTCCCACAGGAAAGATGGGGCAATCTTGGCCATCTCCCCCCTGCCTCCAGCATGATTGCAGCCATCTCCCCACTTGGGGGGGGGGGAGACAGCCATGATCGTGGTTGCTGCTCAATGCAGAGTTGACCTGAGTTAAAATTTTAATGAAATTTTTGTTTGCGACCCGATTTGGTTGTGAACCAAAGCATTTGTGAGCTGTGGTACCACTGTACTTAGAAACAGAAACGTAAATACAGAGTGAGTCAGAAGGGGTTTCCTGGGCCATCTAGTCTGACCCTGGCTCCAGCTGGCTTCACTCATGACATGCCTACCATGTGCACTGCTTCTAGTTCTTAAGCTCCTGAATAAAAGGGCTGTGTGTGTGAGGATTGCAGTTCTGAAAGTTTAGTACACAGGTAATTAGCTTAATTTAGACAAGAGGGAAGAAGCTTAGACCAAACAAGATGGTAATGGTGTAGTTGAGAGAAAATGCTGATCTGGATAGAGGGGTTCACACAGAATAGCACTCCTATGAAAGCTAAAGTTTGCAGCTTGGCCATTCTTCTGGATTTGCTGCTTTCTGTGGAAACATAGGCATTGGCATTGGCAGTAGCCAGAGTGACTTTAACAGCTTTGATTGGTATGTCAGCTGTGACCCTCTGTAAGGAAAGCAGATCTAGCCTCATGTTTGCATGCACTAGAGGAGAGTGCAAAAGTTGGCTTGAAACTCAACATTAAGAAAACTAAGATCATGGCATCCAGTCCTCTCACTTCCTGGCAAATAGATGGGGAAGAAATGGAGGTCGTGACAGATTTTATTTTCCTGGTCTCCAAGATCACCACAGATGGGGACTGCAACCAAGAAATTAAAAGACGCTTGCTCCTGGGGAGGAAAGCTATGGCAATCTAGACAGCATACTGAAAAGCATAGATATCACCCTGCCAACAAAAGTGCGTATAGTCAAGGCTATGGTTTTCCCAGTTGCAATGTATGGCTGTGAAAGCTGGACCATAAGAAAGGCTGAGCGCCGAAGAATTGAGGCCTTTGAATTGTGGTGCTGGAGGAGATTCCTGCGATTCCCTTGGACCTCAAGGAGATCAACCAGTCAGTCTTAGAGGAGATCAACCCTGACTGCTCTTTAGAAGGCCAGATCCTGAAGATGAAACTCAAGTAGTTTGGCCACCTAATGAGAAGGAAGGACTCCCTGGAGAAGAGCTTAATGCTGGGAACAATGGATGGCAAAGGAAGAAGGGGACGGCAGAGAATGAGGTGGCTAGATGGAGTCACTGAAGCAGTTGGTGTGAGCTGGACTCCGGGGGATGATGGAGGACAGGAAGGCCTGGAGGAATGTTGTCCATGGGGTCGCAATGGGTCGGACACGACTTTGCAACTAACAACAGCATGGATAGTTAATTGTATAATTAAATATAATTGTATAATTTATATGCTATTATTATAGCATGTCCATAGTTAGAGTTGCTAATCAACAAGTAACTGCCATTTGTATAAGGTAGTAAGTTTATAGTTGGTTGATTGGTTTGTCATTGAGTAGCAGCAAGTAAGCATTTGCCTCATGTTCTTCACTTATAAACATACTGTGGTATTTTCTTGACTATATAAGATGTCTATAACATTCTGGCATCTAGGAAGGTAATTCTACTACTGGTCATCTGCAACTGAACAGAAATCCAGGGAAGCATGGATATGGTAAAGATTGACTCACTATTGGCTCCATGCTGCAGATGTGCACATTACATAGTTGTAAGTACAGTGACCAAATAATGGGGCTGTATCTGCTAAAATAAAGCTTTCCAAGAGTCTGAATCAGAACTGGAAGAAGACGTGGGATTGGAATTTGTAGCTGAAATGCCAAGGCCAACAGGCCCAGATACAAGTCAAGAAGCTGGTGAAAAGCAGACCTTGCCTGTTTCTGTGGAAAGTTGTTGTACAGGTGGAGTTGGCTGGGGGTACACATCACAGTATTAGTCCAGTTGTGTGCCATCAGAGCAAAAAGACAGATGTTCCTGACAATTGGCTCACAAGCAACATCTACCACACGGAAGGTAAATTGTAGCTACTTTGGGTTTGGGAGAAAGAGAAAGATGCAGTTTGGAATCAACTTCTTATCATTAAGCTGTTTTTCCCTATCAATTAATATTCTAAATTTGCAGATATTCTTCATTAATTATTTCTGCAAGACTCTTTTTTCATATCACAAAGTCAGCCTAGTTGCCTAGTGTTGACATAGTTAAAAGCTTCTTGCCCTGATCAGCTTGGAAGGCGAGAAGGAAAAGCCTGCTGGAGCACTGAGTGACTTTGGGCCAGTCATAAACTCTCAGTCCAACCTACCTCACAGGGTTTTTGCTGTGAGGATAAGATTGGGAGGGGAAGAAGTATTATGTTAGCCACTTTGAGTTCCTTGAAAGGAAAAATGGTAGTATATAAATTTAATAAATAAAAGTGCCCTTGCTGCTTAGAAAACCCTGAACTTGGGAGCTTCTGAGATTCCTGCGTTCTGCTGAACTCCTGCCATCTAGGCAGGGGGAATGGCAGAAGCAATATTGGTCTCCCCATTCTCTAATCTCCTTTATTTTACCTAGAGGGGCTTTTCAGCCCACCTAACAAGATCACTGCCCCTCCACTTCTGAGGGGAAGGAGACTGGAAGACACTCAAGATCATTCATATCCTGACCTCTCCAGTCTCCTCCCCTCTCTTCTACTGCTGTGCCCCCTCTCCAAAGTCATATTTCCAACCTGAGAGAGCGGCTGGTGCGATCATTCTGCATTGGCCAGGCAAGGGGAATGGAATCTCCAGCTCTCCCTTCCAACAACATTAGAAGTATTGGCTCCCATCTCAGAAGGGATTTTAAGAGCCATTCTATGGTCCCCATGACACTTGTGCAGTGACCATTGGGTTGCATTCCCTGTGACCTTCAGCAGGTTGCTTCTGTCAGCCTGAGCCCATTGCGGTAAGGAGACAGGCTGATAATGTTGGTAATGAAAGGCTCTTGTAAGGATTACTTACTTACTATATGTAAATAAAGTTAATCCATTCTGTAAATTTTTTTTTTTAATCACAGGGAAGATGGGTGCACTTGAGGGCGTGTTCGGAGTGGGAGATGGGCACGATTGCGGTTGTGTTCGAGGGGGAGACGGGTGCGATCGCAGCCATCTTCCCCCTGAGTCCGATCGTGACCGTCCCCCCCCTCCTGCCCAGCACAATTGCAGCCATCTCCCTCTGCCCCAGCACGACTGTGATCATGCCTGTGCAGGAAAGACGGGCGCGATTGTGATGGTAACCTGATGTGGAGTTCACGACCTGAGGATTTTTTTCCTGAAATTTCTGTTCGCGACCAGATTTGGTGGTGAACTGAGGCGTTCATGAGCCGAGGTACCACTGTATGTGGGCCTCCCCATGATGTTCCAGAGACCAGCCTGGCTGCCATATTTTGTACTAGTTGCAGTTTCCAGAGTAGGCACAAGAGAAGCCCGATGTTGCAGAAATCTAGCTTGGAAGTTACCTATGTGTGCACTGGAAGGTCATTCTCTTCCAGCCCATTACCAGCTGCGAACTGTCATTCAGAGAGGAGATGCTGCCTCTAGAAGAAACAGATTATGGTAAGGAGAAGTAGATCGGGGTATCATCAACATACTGATAATATCCAGTGCCACTCCTCCAGATCATTTCTCCCAGTGGCTTCATGTAGATATTAAGTCACATTGGAGACAGAATGTATTTTGTATGAATGTATTGTCATAGTATTCTGTCACAAAGGGCCACTATACAGAATGGGTGGCTGAGATTCAATAATGGCCACAAGTGGGATGGTGCTGCGTCTTTGAATGGAACCGTGCTGTTTGTTACCCTTTCCCTTTGAATAGTTCATTATCTCAGGCCATCCCCTCCTTTTTTTGACCTTCCTCCTCTTCCTGGATTCTCCCTCATTAATAAGAATGAAATGTTGAAGTCCCGTTATAATGACTCCCTTTTGAAGAATGCTGCCTGACAGCTTGCTCCAATGTAACAGTACTTTACAAAAATGACTAAAGTACTGCTATGCAGTGTTAAATGCTGTGATTGGAAAAGCAATTTCCTTAAATGGCTTTTTAAAACCATATTTAGGATTTCTGAGTCATGTACTTGGAACATACTCTCAGTGAACAGCTAATAAATAATATAACTGGACTCCTATTTTATGAGGAATCAATAAATTCAATAAATATTTGAATCAGCTTTTTCAAAAATTGTAATGTTTTTGTGATAAAAATTGCTTGAGTCTAAGATGTCCGTTACAGAGGGAACAGTCTTCATGAGAATGTATTGCCATTTGACCCACATCTTTCCCACATGTCTCTGCAGTGATGTCTGGGAGGAAAAGTGTGATGTGATGCTGCTGCATTTAGCATTAATGAAGGGTGAATGGTTTGCATATCTATGTACATTTTAGTCTTCTTCAGTGATGACTGAACATTTAGTTCTCATATATTTAACCTGTCCGATAGTGAACATTCTTAGGAAAGATTACAGACAACTGAAATACTAGAATACCATACAAACAACTGAAATATAAAATAAAATCCACATTTCTAAAACAATACAGTACAATACAGTGCAAATAACCCAGAAATAAACAGCATAGCCATACATATCTAGAACTAAATCTAGTTTGTAAATGCCTAGGAGTATAGTCATTGCTTGATGTTAATAAAATAACAATGTAGGTATCAGACAGACCTCACAGGAAGGGCATTATCTAAGTCAGGTCCCACAACTAGGAAGGCTATTTTTCTTGTAGCTACTCACCTGGAATCCTTTCTTGAAGGTGCCTGGAGAAGAGCTGCCAAAAATGAGCTAAGGGCCCAAGCAGTTATATATGGGAGTAAATATTCCTTTATTTGCAAGAATAATTAATTGTTAAAACACTGGAGTTGAACTTAAACCTTTTAAAAAACCATTTTATAGCAATTAGTTTGTTTACCAGCTTGTTATATATAACTTTGTAGGAAGAATGCATCAGTGTCTCTCAGATTTGGTGCCATGGCAAATTTAATTCTATGGCTTGTATAAAGTGTATGTGATTAAGCAAATTTGTTAGATTTATTTAATTTACATAACTGAGTCTGCTTTTTACGAGGAGGAACAAAAGGCAGTGATGAGGATTCTAGGTTCAGCTAATAGGGTTTCCACCTGGCATTGCTTATATGACATTGAAATCCCACCTTCAGAGCTTTGGTGACTAGCAGCTCAGCCTCTTAAACAGAGAAACAAAAAGGTTTTACCCTTCGATGCAGCCCCCAAATAATTTCAAATACATAAAGCCAGTGTTCAAGGAATGCTGGATTCTGCAACTAGTACCAAATTATGAAATTGGAAATGCTCATGTACTTGCCCACTAGACTGTGAACTAAAAGTGCAGTTAATTAAGCAGATGTGGACCCTGTGAATTTGTGTTAATAGTTTGGGATTCCTTTCTAAGCTATAAATAAAATATAGATGGAGAGGGTAGGGGGAATTGCTTTGTATATATGTAAGTTGAAATGCAATGGAAAATTTGAATCAGATGAGTTGATGCAAGAGGCATTTCCCTATGGAGTCAGTGGGCTGCAAAATATTTTATTTGCTTAAACCCAAGCAGATGTTACAAAATACAGAATGAGCATTTCAGTGCCAGTTTAATAGAATCAGTTCATTCACCTCTGTGATTTAGCTTTTGAACACTCTCTGTTCATACTGAGGTCAATGCAGTGGACAGACCATACCTGCATCATTGTTTCTTCTTCCACTTGCATTGGTTCTTGTGTTACAGCTAAAAATGCATTTAAACATTTTGAAAACAAATCCTACACAATAAAAAAGAACCCAAAATTAATGGTAGGGTTGGGTGAAGGGAATTTGCTGTAGATCTTTAGAACGAAATACCATCTGTTTCTTCGGGGATTATTTTTCTGCAACACTTCACCACCACCCCTGCCACTAAACAAACCGAACCCTATTAGGTAACAGGGCAAGCAAAAATGTTCAAGTGTTTAGGGATTTTCAGTTTGAAAAAAGACCAGTAATTGGGGACATGATATGAAATCACAACTGATGTGAAAAAATGGGTAGCAATAAATCACTGTCCTCATTCAATTTCATCTAAAAAAAACCCTGCGAAGTTTTTACTAGCCCCAGAAGGGGCTAGTAACCTTAGTTGTCATGTTGTCTATGGAGATGGGAAACTCCATATGGAGATGGAAAACTTGGGGACCTTGAGAATGCAGACTACTGGCGTCTTAGCAGGCTAGTTTAAAGAAAAGCCTTTGTGTGCATTGGAAGAGGAGGGATGAGGCAATCTGCCCTTCCTCATGGTAGCCAGCTGCACTTCCATGATGGCCATGGAAGAAACTTTCCTACTCTTATATGGAAATGAAGTGAGCTGGCTGAGGAGGGATGGACTGACCTGTCTCTGTATCACCTATGGCTACCAGAAGAGCTGTTAGCTTCAAAGTAGCTCTTGTAATACTAAAATATAGGGAAACAAAGTGAAATTGATTGACATAGATCAATACTGTAGACATAGCGTAGACAAATGAAAGTATAGAATAGTTATTCACACAATGTATAATGTATGGAATTCATTGCTGCCTAATGTGGTTGCCGGTGAGTCAGAAGCAATTAAAAGGGGTTTGACAAAATTATGAAGAAGTTTATCAGCGGCTGATTGTCACTGATTGTCATAGTAGCTAAATGGAGCTTCTATGTTCAGAATCAGTATATCTTTTGGTCCTAGGGGAAACACTAGGATGACTGCTGCCTCAATGCTTGTGAGCTTCTGGAAGGTTCTTAGCTAGTCATTTTGTGAAAAAGGATGCCTGACAAAGTGGCATATTTGGCAATGAACGGATTAGGTGAACTCTTAGTCTGATCTAACAGCACCATTATAATGTTCTTTAATAAATTTATGTTTTGGCCCAAACAATTACATATAACTAAATTGTGTGGAATTCCCTAGATTGCATTGATCCTGCTCTATGTCCACTCTGCTTTGCTCAGACGTACCTGGGGTACTCTGTCCAGTTCTGTGTTCTACAGTTTAAGAAGGAAGTGGAATGTATCCAGAGGAGGATGACAAAAATAGTGAGGAGATGAAGTGCTGTGAGGGAAGACTGAACATTTGATTATATTTAGCCTGGAGAAGGAATGATTCAGAAGTGATACGAAAACCATCTTCAAATATTTGAAGGGCTGTCACATAGATGATGGAGCAAACTTGTTTTCTGTTGTTGCTGAGGATAACACATATGCAGACTTCAAATTATGAGAAAGGGGATTTCAGCTAAACTTTCTGATAGTACCAGAGCCAGTGTGGTATAGTGGTTAAGAGTGTGGGACTGGGGCTCAGGCAACCTGGGTTCTAGTTCCTGTTCAGATATGGAGCCAGCTGGGTGACTTTGGGGCAGTTCCAGACTCTCAGCCTAACTATCTCACAGGTTTGTTGTGGTGGGGATAAGATTGAGAGCTGGCGAAGGAGAATAATGTGAGCCACTTTGTAAGAAAAAAGGTGCGATATAAATCTAATAAAATAAAAATGAGCTGCTTGACAATGGAACATGCTACCTTAGAAAATGTAGATTCCCTTTCATATGATACTTTCAAACAAATGAGGTTAGATGATCAGCTATAGTGGGTGCTACAGTGATGGGTTTCCTTTGCAGACAGAGGGTTAGACTAAATAATAGAATTATAGAATGGTAGAAGTGGAAGGGGCCTTTGAGGCCTTCGAGTCAAAGCAGAACTCCAGGTTAAAGCATCCCTGACAAAACGCTGCCTGACTGCCTCTTGAAGGCCACCAATGTGGAAGAGCCCACGCCTTCCCTAGGTAATTGATTCCATTGTCATGCTGCTCAGGAAGTTTTTCCTGATGTCTAACAAGAATCTAACTTCCTGCTACTTAAGCACATTATTCCATAACCTGCACTCTGGGATGATGAAGAGAACCTTGCCATCCTCTTTGTGACTGCCTTTCAAATCTTTCAATTTTTACTCTTTTGTTTTGTTTTGTTTTGTTTTGTTTCCAGTCCCCTGATAGTCTTTGTTTTCCTCTGACCTTTTTCCAGTTTCTCTGCACCTTTCTTGATGTGTGGTGCCCAGAAGTGGGCACAGCACTCAAGATGGGGCCTAACTAGTGCTGAATGGAAGGGAACTAGTACCTCATGTGATTTGGAAGCTATACTTCAATTAATGCAGGCCAATATAGCATTAGTTTATTTTGCAGCCACATCACATTCTTTTTCATGGTCTCTGTGTATCACACATATGGGCTGAAAAAATCCTTGAGTATCTTGCCATGAAGACCCACCTCTTTTCTAGCGGCCACTCCAGTTCTGGAAGTAAAGATCACTTGCAACTTTGGTTTCTCATGCTAGCTTGCATTTTGACAACTGTCAAGACAAACCAAAGTTCTTGGCAGCCTCTCTGAGTCAGTCCTCCTAAGGAGCAACTGCTGCACTTTTAAGCGGACACACTTCTCCCCTTGCCTGGACATTGCTCGGGGAAAGGTATCTGGTTTCTTTCTTATAAAGAAGTGATGAACTAGTGATAGTTCCTCCAAAGTGTCACTTGAGCACTTTGAAGGGGCTGTTACTAGCTGTCAAATCTGACTGACTGACTGACTGACTGACTGACTGTCTGTCTGTCTGTCTGTCTTTTGCAGTCTCCAGAAAAGAAAAATTAATGGGTAAAAGGATGGGGGAGCTATGCGAAGGTCAAAAGTGTTCACAATCATGATGGGGGCACAGAGCCACCCCAAAATGTCAGTTGGGCACTTGTGGGGCAGCTGGTGCAGACACTGATAAGCTTGGCAAGGACAGCAGGGAAGGTTTACTGCTTTTGCTAAGAAGCTTGCTTGTAGGTTCCCAGTTTCCAGAAATAGCTCAGTCTTTGCAGTAGAGATGACAGGATAGCTTATGGTAGATACAAGAGCCCCTACAACAAGCTATGAGACATCAGGGTCACCATGAACATGTCACCTTATGGGAAAGGGTCTGGGTTTGAACAACACAAGAACTGACCATGGCTTTTCATCCTCCACAAGTGTTGTGCAATCCCAGTCAATAAGATCCAAGAGGAATTCACTTTTTTTTTTTGCTTTATATATGTGTGTGTATGAAAATACAAATTATTGGCAATTATGCAGAGACTTCAGCAAAACTGGATCAGATATCCTAATACGTGTCCATTTGAGGGTGACATCTGTATGCTGCCCATTCCAATGTTGAATTTGTAATAAGGTCCTCCATTCATTACAGTAGAGGTGGTGGGCATTTATCCTTCCAATATGGTGATATTGATTGTCAAAATGCTGAGCATTTGTTAATTTCCATGAAGCAGGTAAATAATTTAAAAGAGCATGTTCATCAGCAAATATTAAAGAATGTTTCAGTACAAGATAAATAAAAGCAATAATTTCCTTCCAAGAGGCAATTACTGGATATTGCCCAAACATGTGTTTAAGAAGCATTAGCAGCATTGCACTGCCTACTGTTAGTCAATCCCTTAATAAAGAGTCGTGGCATCCAAGAAACACAAGATGTAAATAGTATGCAATCTAAGATCCAGAGACATGATAGGTAGGAATTATTATTATTATTATTATTATTATTATTATTATTATTATAACATTTCTATGCCGCCCCTTGCCGAAACCTCGGGGCGGCTTACAACATGATAAAATACATTGAAATACAATAGTACATAATAAATTACCATTAAATATAAAAATACAAAAAATACATTGATTTACAAATATAAAATTAAAATTATCAGTATAAAATAAAAATATAGGGGGAGAAAGAGAAGGAAGAAGTAGTTGCCCTGGCCAGATCATATGTTTTAACAATTGAAATGATGTTTAAATAAAAAGGTCTTTACCTGCCGCCGAAAAACCAGTAACGACGGTGCCAGGAGGACCTCTTTGGGGAGTGAATTCCATAGGTTGGGCGCCACCGCAGAGAAAGCCCTCCTCCGGGTACTTACTCTCCTAATTTTTTTCATGGAGGGTTCCCGGAGAAGGGACTCTCCCGCAGATCTCAAAGGGCGGTCGGGCATATACGGACGTAAGCGCTCGTTCAGGTAGCCAGGACCCAAGCCGTTTAGGGCTTTATAGGCCATAATCAACACCTTGAATTGGGCCCGGGCTTCAATGGGAAGCCAGTGAAGCTGACGGAGGACTGGAGTCATGTGAGCATAACGCCCCATCCCCGTCAGCAACCTGGTAGCTCTATTTTGCACCAATTGAAGTGTTCGGACTGTCTTCAGGGGAAGCCCCACGTAAAGCGCATTACAGAAGTCTAGGCGGGAAGTCACCAGCGCGTGTGTCACCGTTGCCAGGCAGTCGTACTCCAGGTAGGGGCGCAGCTGATTAATCAGCCGAAGCTGAAGGAAGGCGTTCCTCGCCACCACTGTCACCTGAGCTTCCAAAGAAAGCTCCGGGTCGAGGAGTACTCCTAAGCTGCGGACTTTATCCCTAAGAGGGAGTGTTGCACCATTCAGGACCAGGTCAAATCCACCCTCTCCGAAACCCGATCCGCCAACCAACAGGACCTCCGTCTTGTCTGGGTTGAGTTTCAGTTTATTGGCCTTCATCCATTCCCTTACCTCGGCCAAGCACCGGTTCAGCACAGCCACTGCCTCACCTGGATTAGTGAAGAACGAGAGGTAAAGCTGGGTATCATCAGCGTATTGATGATTCCGCAGCCCACACCTCCTGATGACCTCTCCCAGCGGTTTCATATAGATGTTAAATAGCAGAGGGGATAGAATGGAGCCCTGTGGTACCCCATGGCATAGCTGCCATGACGTAGAGACATGGTCCCCCAGCACTACCTTCTGGAATCGACCGTCGAGATAGGAGCGGAACCACTGCAAAGCAGTGCCTCCAACCCCCAATCCCGCAAGTCTATCCAGAAGGATACCATGGTCGATGGTATCGAAAGCCGCCGAGAGGTCCAGAAGAACCAACAGGGATGTACTCCCCCTGTCCTTCTCCCTGCACAGGTCGTCGTACAGGGCGACCAAGGCAGATTCAGTACTGTACCCGGGTCTGAAGCCGGACTGAAAAGGATCCAGATAATCAGTTTCATCCAAGAGTGCTTGGAGTTGTCCTGCCACCACTCGCTCCAACACCTTGCCCAGAAACGGGATGTTGGCCACAGGTCTATAGTTAGTGGCTATCTCTGGATCCAGTGACGCTTTCTTCAGGACCGGTCGTATTACCGCCTCCTTTAAAGGGGCAGGCACTCGACCCTCCCTCAGAGAAGCGTTAACCACTTCCAAGATCCAGGTCCCAATCCCGTGCTTGGAGTTATTTATTAACCAAGACGGGCAAGGATCCAATAGGCAAGTGGTGGGACGTACTCGTCCAAGCACCTTGTCCACATCATCGGGCCGCAATAATTGAAATTCCTCCAATAATTTTGGACCAGACGGTGGCATTGGCGACTCCTCAGAGACCTCTGATTCATTAGTGGAGTCCAGCTCGTGACGAATCTGAGCGATTTTCTCCCTGAAATGCCTGGCAAAGTCGTCACAGCGGGCCTTTGAGGGTGGCATCGGATCTTCCTTAGGACCCGAGCGAACCAGGCCTTGCACCACTCGAAAAAGCTCCGCTGGACAGCATTGTGAGGAGGCAGTGGAAGCGGAAAAAAACTTCTTTTTCGCCGCCTTCACCGCCACAGCATAGGCCCGATAGTGGGCTCTCAAGTGTGTTCGGTCAGATTCATCCCGTGATTTCCTCCACCTACGCTCTAGCCGTCTCCCAACTCGCTTCATCGCCCGTAATTCAGGTGTATACCAAGGGGAAGAGCGGATTCTGCCTGGTGGGAGAGGACGCTTAGGAGCGATCGTGTCCACAGCCCTGGTCATCTCTCCGTTCCACAGTTCGACCAGAGCCTCGACAGGAGCACCAGTCTTGTCAGCCGGAAACTCCCCCAGGGCCTTCAGGAATCCATCCGGATCCATCCGGCTCCGGGGGCGGGCCCATACAATCGAGTCCGCACTCTTATAGAGGGAGAGGCCGCTCTCGAGCACAAACCTCACCAGGAGGTGATCTGACCATGACAGGGGAGTCAAACATAAGTTCTTCACCCTCAGGTCATCCTCTACCTGCCCCGTCATGAATACCAGGTCCAGAGTGTGTCCACGTTCATGGGTCGGGCCAATGACGTGTTGAGACAGGCCCATGGCCGTCATAGAGGCCATGAAGTCCTGAGCCACCCCGGTCAGTCCAGACTCGGCATGGAGATTGAAGTCCCCCAGGACCAACATCCTGGGGGTCCTCAACACCAGGTCCGAGACGGTCTCTGTCAGCTCAGATAGGGAGACTGCTGGGCAGAAAGGTGCACGGTACACCAATAGAATCCCCAATCTGTCTCGTTTGCCCAACACCAAGTAGAGGCACTCCAGCCCTGGTCTCAAAGGGACTGGAAGACCCGTGAGAGAGATGGAGGCTCTGTAAACCAACGTGACTCCCCCTCCCCTCCCTTCTGGGCGTGAACAGTGTTGAACCAGATACCCGGGCGGGCACAATTGGGAGAGGGCAACATCCCCTCCCTCTCCCGCCCAGGTCTCCGTTATGCAAGCCAGGTCGGCCCCCTCATCCACAATCAAGTCATGGATGAGGGAAGATTTATTATTGACCGACCTGGCATTGAGCAGCAGCACCGTCAGACCCGAGGGGTGGTTGACAAGGCTACCTGGCGCCCTCTGGTTGGGGGCAGGATCAGAAGGAGGAACAGGTGTCAGCCATCTGTCCATCCTTCTTCTACGTGGACACGTTAAGCCCCTATTGTTGTAACGACCATTGCCCGTGACAACGCCAATAGCAGCCCCCGTGGGTTCCCCAGGATATATAAACGTCGACATGGCCAGGAATGACTCAAAGCACTGATTAAAGCAGGGTAAGATTATAAAGTAGGTCGAAGGAGGAGAAAAAGAACGATAAAAAGAAAAAAAGAAAAAAAGAAAGAAAAAGGGGATCCTTCCTCTTCCCTAAGAATCAGCAGTAGGCAAGCCTATTTCAACAAGAGTCCATGGCAAGCCCAGCCCCCCTCTCGTCCCCCCAAACGGCACCCCAAATGGCAGCGACCCCTTTGGTCGCCGCCCTTCGGCCGCCGGCCCCAGCCATTGCCGCGGCTTTGACTCAGTAGGGCGCCTCCGAGACCCGCCCCGTCGCGCACCGCGCGCGCCCGATCACCTGGGCCGGCGGGCGGCGCTCTCCGGCGCCGCGTGCACCCGCGCTGGCCGGTGGAGCTGGCTGCCGTCGAGGTCGCAGCCGCGTGCGTCTGCCTGCATTCGCTTGCCCGGGAGCGGCGTGCTGCGGGAGGTGGGCGGAAGCGTTTCTTGAATGACAAAGCAGAATGAAATGATCCAATTCTGGATCTCATTCCTGCCTAAAATGCTATTTAAAAATAAATTTTATTCACTAACAACAAATGTTCATACCCTCAGCAAGTGCTTCTTCTAAGTCATACTTGGGGTGCAGGATAGAAAATTATAAATATTCATCAGCACCATGTGTGACCACAACAGGGGTCCTCAAACTTTTTCACCAGGGGGCCAGTTGAAAGGTGCCGGCAGTGCACGCGGGGTGGAAAGGTGGTGCTGGCGGTGTGCGCGGGGTGGCATGTGCAGGCTCGTGTGCTTTGGTGGGGGCGAGGCGTGTGGTGAGGGGAGGCAAGCTGCAGGCAGGGGTGGGCATGTGCCACGAGGCAGACGCAGGAGGCGGCGGCTTCCTTGCTTGGAGATCATTTTCTCCAAGCGAGCACACCTCTGCCTCCCTACACGCAGGGCAAGGTGGGCAGCAGTGGGCACACGCGTGGGTACTGCGGGTCCAAATGGGCATGGCAGGACGGATAAATGGGCATGGCGGGCCAGATCTGGCCCCCAGGCCGTAGTTTGAGGACCCATGGTCCTCAAAAAGTAAAGGAAATTGTAAGAGTGCGTATGCATAAAGTTTTGGGGGGAGGAACCATATCACAGCCATAAAATAGTTAAAAACCCTTCCTGATAAAAAGAGAATTATCAAGGGCATAAGCATTCTGTTGGATGCCGCCCCATATTACTGATGATTCAGTAGCATAGTTGCTTTATGAGATGATGGCCTTCTGCGATGGAGATGCTTTTAAAAATCGGTATCTTTGAAAAGCTATTTTGCTGATGCTGTAGTGCTTAAGTTTTAAATGAAGAATTGTCTTACTTTTGGGATGACTTGCAAAAAGTGTTATAAGTGTGTATATAGATTTGAAATTTTTAATTGGAAAACATTGTTAAAATGGCTGTTTGAAAGCCTGTTTTTAATTATCTCATTAATGCTCTTTAATTCACTTAAAAATAATTCCGCAGTTTGGACAAAAATTGTTTTAGTGCTAATTAAAATATTGATTAAAAATAGAAAAGGGGGAATAAAATAAAGCCTACTGGGAGACATAGCAAGTGGCGGTAAGTTCATCTTCCAATAAATCTCTGCACACATTGAAATCACATGTCTTGGAAAGATGGGTGGGTAGTACTATGAACCAGCCACAACAGTAGCATTCAAATTATGCTGCTATTCCATTTCCATTCTCCCTTAAGTTAGATTTTATTTTTGCAATCTGAGAAAAGATGGAGGAAATGCTGGAAAAAATATGTTTTCCACACTAAACACTTAATATATAAAAGCATCCCTGGAGCAGTTTCAGCCTTGCATTGCTTACAAGGATAGCTGGCTTTTTTTCTCCTTTTAGACCACTGATGTATTCAAATTTCAGATAGTGCAGCATAGGTGTGCTAATAAGAAGCTTTAAAGACTAAATACATGTCTGTGGCTTGTTCTTTTTGTAGTGTTTTTCAGCAGTGCAGGACTCTTAACCCAGCATCAGAATTGTCTGAATGTGTGCCCAGAGCACTTGGCCTCTTGAAACGGCTGCAGAATGTGATTGTGTGGTTTGTTTTTCTTGCTGTCATGTTGTTACAGGGCTGGGGGGGTGTGATAACTTCACCTCTTGATGAATATCTTTTTTATGAAGGAAAATAATGCAGGGAAAGAATTTTTGATAGGGTACTACCAGCCTCTTAATGCTTCTTACTCTATCCAGCTACATGGGGAGTTTCTGATGCCTTTTGCCAGGGTCCCATTTCTTCAGCCCAGACTTGGGAAGTTAGAAGGAGAAAGGTGCTTTGGACTTCCCTTCCAAAAGCCCAGAAACAGAGACCTTAGCTGTAAGTTTCATAAATCTTAAAAGACAAACAATAGCTTTGTAACCATGCAGTCTTTTGCATGGCAAAGATTTCAATGAGAAATCCCATTTATTTATTTATTTAAAACATTTCTATGCTGCCCCATCGCAATAAGCCTTGGGGCGGCTCACAACATCAAACATTAACTATACAATAAAACCACAATGCCATAAAACCTCATTAAAACCTCAGTAAAACCTCAGTGCATTCTCGGCTAAAAAAAACAAAACCCCACCTAATTAAATAAATTAACAATTAAAATAAGTTTTAAATAAAAAGGTCTTAGCCTGGCACCAAAAAACAAATAACGATGGTACCAGGCGGACCTCTCTGGGGAGCGCATTCCATAAATGGGGCGCCACCACCGAGAAAGCCCTCCTCCCGGTACTCACCCTCCTGATGTCATTCACAGATGGTTCCCGGAGAAGCGCATCTGCTGCTGACCTCAAGGGGCGGGACGGCATATATGGGAGCAAGCGTTCCTTTAAGTATCCAGGTCCCAAGCCATTTAGGGCTTTATAGGTCATAACCAGCACCTTGAATCGGGCCCGGATTTCAATCGGGAGCCAGTGGAGCTGACGGAGAACTGGGGTTATATGACAACAACGCCCAGTCCCCATCAGCAACCTGGCAGCTCTGTTCTGCACCAATTGAAGTATCCAGACCGTCTTCAAGCATAGCCCCACATAGAGCGCGTTACAGAAATCTAATCGGGAAGTTACCAGCGCGTGTGTCACTGTTGCCAGGCAGTCATTCTCTAGGAATGGACGCAGCTGATGGATCAGCCGAAGCTGAAGGAAGGCGCTCCTCGCCACTGCTGTCACCTGGGCTTCCAGGGACAGCTCCGGGTTGAGGAGCACTCCTAAGCTGCGAACCCTGTCCGTCAGAGGGAGTGCAACCCCATTTAGGACAAGGCCCAAGTCCCCCATCCCAAGGTCCGAGCCACCCACCAACAGGACCTCCGTCTTGTCTGGATTGAGCTTCAGTTTATTGGCCCTCATCCAGCCCATTACCTCGGCCAGGCACCGATTCAGCACAGCCACTGCCTCACCTGGATTGGTAGAAAATGAGAGGTAGAGTTGGGTATTATCTGCATACTGATGATTCCGCAGCCCACACCTCCTGATGACCTCTCCCAGCAGTTTCTTGTAGATGTTAAAAAGCAAAGGGGACAAAATGGACCCCTGCGGAACTCCATGGCATAGCTGCCATGGGCAGAGCCATAGTCCCCCAGCACCACCTTCTGAAATCGGCCATTGAGGTAGGAGTGGAATGTTTTAATTAATAAACAAACAAACAAACAAACAAACAAACCACTGCCATGCGGTGCCTCCAACTCCCAATCCTGCCAGCCTATCCAGAAGGATACCATGGTCGATGGTATCGAAAGCCGCTGAGAGGTCCAGGAGAACTAACAGGGACGCACTCCCCCTGTCTCTCTCCCTGCACAGGTCATCGTACAGGGCAACCAAGGCAGATTCAGTGCTGTACCTGGGTCTAAAGCCCGACTGAAATGGCTCCAGATAATCAGTTTCATCCAAGAGAGCTTGGAGTTGTCCCGCCACCACCCGCTCTAGTACCTTGCCCAGGAACGGGATGTTGGCCACTGGTCTATAATTGGCGGTCACCTCTGGATCCAGGGATGCCTTCTTTAGGACTGGCCGGACTACCACCTCCTTTAAAGGGGCAGGCACCTGGCTGTCTCTTAAAGAGGCATTGACCACCTCCAGGATCCAGGTCCCAATCCCGTCCTTGGCTTTCTTAAGTAGCCAAGATGGGCATGGGTCTAGTAAGCAAGTGGTAGGACGTACTTGTCCAAGCACCTTGTCCACATCATCAGGCCGCAACAACTGAAATTCATCCATCAGTTGTGGACTCAACGGCGTCGATGGCAACTCCCCAGTGAAATCTGATTCAATAGCAGAGTCAAGCTCGTGGCGAATCTGAGTGATTTTCTCCCTAAAATGCTTGGCAAAGTCGTCACAGCGGGCCTTCGAGGGTGGCACCAGATCTCTCTTTGGGCCTGGATGTAACAGCCCCTGCACCACCCAAAAGAGCTCTGCCAGACGGCATTGTGAGGAGGCAATGGAAACGGAGAAGAATTTGTTCTTCGCCATCCTCACTGCCACAGCATAGGCCCAATAATGGGCTCTCAAGTGTGTTCAATCAAAATCCCCCCCTGATCTCCTCCACCTACGCTCTAGACATCTCCCAACCTGCTTCATCGCCCGTAATTCAGGCGTATACCAAGGAGATGAACGGGCTCTGCCAGGTGGGAGAGGACGCTTGGGAGCGATTGTGTCTATAGCCCTGGTCATCTCCTCATTCCACAGTTCAACCAGGGCATCAACAGGATCACCAGCCTTGTCAACCAGAAAATCCCCCAGAGCTTCCAGGAATCCATCAGGATCCATCTGGCTCCGGGGGTGGACCAAGACAATCGGGTCCACACCCTTGCAGAGGGAAAGGCCGCTCTTGAGCTCAAACCTTATGAGGAAGTGATCTGACGATGACAAGGGTGTCAAACTTAAATTCCTCACCCTCAGATCACCCTCTTCCTGCCCCGTCGAGAAAACCAGGTCCAGAGTGTGTCCACATTCATGGGTTGGGCCTATGACGTTTTGAGACAGCCCCATGGCCGTCATGGAGGCCATGAAGTCCTGAGCCGCCCCGGTTAGAACCGTCTCGGCATGGAAGTTGAAGTCCCCCAGGACCAACATCCTGGGAGTCTTCAGCACCAGGTCCGAGATGATCTCCGTCAGCCCAGGTAGGGAGTCTGTTGGGCAGAAGGGTGCATGGTACACCAACAGAATCCCCAATCTGTCTCAGTCACCCAACACCAAGTGGAGGCACTCCAGCCCTGGTCTCGAGAGGACAGGAAGCCCCACAAGGGAAATTGAAGCTCGATAAACCAGAGCGACCCCCCTCCCCTCCCCTTCAGGCGTGGTCAGTGCTGGACCAGGAACCCGGGCGGGCACAAGTGTGAGAGGGAGACATCCCCCCCTCACCCGCCCTAGTCTCTGTTATCCAAGCCAGGTCGGCCCTCTCATCCATGATCAAGTCATGGATGAGTGCTACCTTATTTTGGACCGACCTGGCATTCAGCAACAGCACCGACAGGCCCGGGGGGCAGCTGACAAGTCTACCTGGAACCTGCCGACTGGGGGAGTAACCAGAAAGAGGGACAGGTGTTAACCATCTGTCCCTCCTTCTTCTATGCAGACCCGTTAGACCCCCAACACCATAACAACCATTGCCCGTCACCACCCCAATGGCGGCGGCCCCTTTTAAAACAACACAACTGAAAGTCCAAATATAAAGAAGAGTTTGGGGAAAAAGAAAGGAGGACACACAATTGCACACACATGCAGAATTCCAGGTAAGAATAATATAGATGGACTCTTGGGTCCCAGAGCATATACTGAGCGAAAGGGTCTGAGAGAGAAAGTGCACTCATCTGGTTTCCAGTTTGAGGGTATATAGGAAATAAGAGTAGAAGGACTGAGATTCGTTGTGTGTGTGTTGTTGTTGTTTTAATGGAGATCCCTGCTTAATGAAAGCTAATCCTTCTCTTTGATCCAGTACCAGAATCATCTCAATTTCTAATGTTAGTGGACTAGTCAGCAAATTAAGGAGTGTGCAGGCCTATGATTTTAACCACTGTAAATTAGAACTCAAAAGCTGGAACCAGTCATCTTATTAAAGAAAAGGAATTAAGAGGTTTTTTCATATTTTGGAGGCACAGAAGTAAGATGAGGCTAGATAAAACTATTCACTTTGTCCACCAGGGTGCCAACTGACCAGATGCTCCAGGGACCACTGCATAATACGGGCTTGTTACACATGTCCATTTATATTTTGGATTTAATCATTGCTGAAAAGTGTGCTTTGATATTATTGCTTTTTCCCAAGCTGTGTACCTCAAGTGTAATTTGAACACTTTCTGCTGGTATTCCTTTTCTTTTGTTTCTCAAGATGAAGACAGATGTAACCATTTAAGAGCATTTGAAAGTTTGAAAGTGCGTTTACTGATTGAAAAGCTGGTTCTGAAAATTTTGGCTTAGTTTAGTCCAAGAAGGGCACCTATCGTTTAAGATCTGTGATGTTTCAAATGTTTCTTCTCCAACTAATTAATCAGTTTTGCAACTACTTTTACAAATTTGATAATGTGATGGAAGAATGCATCTATTTGTTTAAGTGACGAATCCTCTGTAACCGCTCTTTGAATGTTAGGTCTGCCTTCACCACAAGGTATATCATAGTTTTCTGAACAGTGTCAAAGACTGTCCACATCTGCACAGCTTAGCACACAGGGTTTCTTTTCAAAAAAACTGCAGTGTAGTTTTTGTATTGTAAGTCAAACCATAATAGAATTGTTTTTCAATCAAAGGTCCTTGCACTGCCTAGAAAGATTCCCTGGAATATCTAGTGGGAACATGCATATTTTTTGCTTTCTCAAAATCTATGTAGATAGATTTGTTAAATAGAAAGGCAACTAAATTGTCATCTCTCTCTGTCTCTCTCTATTCCCCTCCCTCATACATCAAAAACTTTCTGTACAGCTGCTTCCCTCACCCCCACCCTATTTTCTTCTCCAAATATTTTGACTTTGTGATATATGCACAGAACAGATATATTAGGTCTAATAATATAACCAGTGTTTTTAAACTAGTGGAGAAAAGATGTGAGGAGGATCAGCCAAGCTTGTTAATGCCCAGGCAGAGCAAAGGCTTCTTGTCAAAACATCTCTTGAGAAGTCATCTTCAAATCAACATTGACGTTAGTAGCTTTTTTGAACTGATCTTCTGTTTGCAGTATGTCACATGGCAAGGCATGTATTGAATAACTCCTTATTTGGAAAATACTTGCAAAAATGAAGCATATATTAGAATTGTCACTTATATAAGAGTACAGATTTAGAAGGATGTTGTTCAGAAAAGTTTCTCACAGAATTTCAGTTTTTAAACATTTGAATTTGGAGCACAGATTTGAAAGCAAGACGCACAGATTTCCAGTTTAAATGTGAACTGGAAAGTATTTTGGTTTTCTCAGAAAGTAATAATGACTATGTTCAAGACATGGGTTGTTTCCAGAGTGTTTACCCTGAAACTGCCATGCTTTGTTCCCTTTTTATTAGGCTTCATGCGGCTTCTCTGTTATTTCCCCTCTGGATTTGGGGAACCTGTCAGTTGACAGCAGAGCTATCAAAAGTGGGCTGAAAAGATAGTGAAGGGCTAAGTCACAAGAAATGACCACCCATCCTGGCAATAAGCCTCACTAGGTTGGTTCTTTTGCAAAGTACCCGTAATGATCCTGACTGAGGATCAGACTCATCACAGGCCCTTCCCTCCCTCCTTCCATTCCTCCCCTGGAGGATGATGGAAACCTGCTGCAGTACAGACTTGCAGTATTTATTTGTTTTTTAAATAAATAAATATCCCTTTAAGGGGCTGGAACAAGCTGTCCCCTGTGGCCACTTGGAGGGGCTGCTTGTGACTGTCCACTATTCTTTAGTAAAATTTTAGGCTCACAAATGAGTGCCAAAAAGTATTTCTTTTTCTGAATTTCCTGGCTGAGCAAACAGGGCTTGTTACATGGATTGCAACAGGGGCAAGTTGCAGTCACAACTGGGACAATGTGCAAAGAGGTGCCTGCTGCCCCCTTGCAGTACGCATCCTTCTGCACATTGTCCCAGCTGAGGGTGGAAATTCTTCCTCTCCCGCTCTTAATGGCCGGTTGGTGGAAGGCGAGCTACTCAGTGAAAACAAAAGATCAAGGGATCTTTTCCTGGGAAAGTACAGTTTTCTCTAAAAAGCACCTGCTTCCAGGCAAGTTTCTGTTCGTTCTGCTGTCTTCCCCTTTCTTAAAGGGGAATTTGAAGAATTCAAACTTCATTTCTCTTTGAAAAGGTAGGGGAGATTTTAATAAGTTCCTGAAGCAATGGGGGAAACAGGAAAAGAAAAAGATCTTGCTAAGAAGGGGGAGCTATTTGTCCTTCTTGGCAAAAGATTCTTCATGTCTTTGCTTTCAGTGGGCAACTTCCATGAACTGGCTGTTGAAAGCAAGGGTGGAAGGAATGATTGGGACAATGTTGTCTCTCTGTTGGGACAATGTGCAGAGGGGGCCCATTGCAAGGGGTTGTTGAGGGAACAAGCCCAGTTTGTACAACATTTTAAAAAGATGCTGGGCAGCCATGAGAAGAACCTTCCAAGGGAAGCACCAGCCATGGGAAGCACTTTGAAGAGGCAGCTCATGAGTGCATTTTAGGAAAAGCATGCAAGCAGGCTCTCCAGCTGGCTTTTAAAGTATCCAAAAGTAAAATTTGTAAAACATTGCATTTGCCAGCTGAAATTGGCCAGTGATCAGGTGCCAATTGAGCACTTTAAGCAGTGACAGTCACCTGACAGCTACTTGGACAGAGCAGCAAAGTTTTTTTCCTATTCTGGCCAAGGGGCTTTCTGGTTGTTGGGTCTCTCCCACAGCAAATCCTCTTGTTTGCATTTGGATGACACAGTTAGACACTATGGTTAATAGCAACCCTAGAACAGATTAGAGGCATCAAAGGGTAATTTGTTAGGAAAAAAAATAATAAACCATGGTGAGTTGTTCTGTTGTCCAAAGCTAGTCAGTGACTTCAGATGGCAGGCCAAAATACTCGTTACGTTAAATCTGTGATTGTATTAATACGTCCAGTTTTTTTCTTATTACAGTCACTGCAATGAATGGTAAGGTTAGTTTTAATCATTCTACCCATTGCAATTTAAAATGAACATCCTTCTTCCCTAAGCTATTACCAGCCCTGCAAGAAAAGCTTTTGAGTCCCCCTCCGCATCTGGTTAATAGCAATGTTGTAGGAAGGGGGAATTTTCATCTGAAGCATAGTGGAGACAATCCTTTTTGTTTCTTCCACAGTTCTGATAATAATTCCCCCTACCTACAACTCTTATTTGTAAGAAAATAATATGGAGACATTGGATGTTTAATCATACGTCTGACCCTGATGTCAGATGTCAGCCAGTAGCAGAGGTGTCTTTGGTCTTCCTGTTGAAGGCAAACTTAAAAGTACATTTACTTAAAATTGCTAACAGCTACAAGTGTTGCTACTTGTAGTGTTGTTACAAGCTGTCAAGCTGTCTTGGACTTAGAGTGACCCCATGAATTAATTCACTCCAGTGTTTTCTGTGCTTGTCAGTCCTCCTCAGCTTTTGTAAACTCAAGGCTGTGTCTTCCTTTATGGAGTCAATCCACCTCCTATTTTATCTTCCTCTTCTTTTGCCTTTGACTTTCCCTAGCATTATTGTCTTCTCCAGTGAGTCTTGCCTCTCATGATCTGCTGGAAATATTACAGCTTCAATATTGTCTTTTTTTTTCTTCTTCCAGGGTTCTAGCTTGATTTGATGTGGAACCCACTTGTTTGTCATTCTGTCAGTCTCAGGTGGTTACAAAACTCTCTTCCAGCACCATGTTTCAGATGCATCCATTTTTTTCCTGTCCATTTCCTTTCCTGTCAGGCTTTCACACCCATACAAAGCGATTGGAAATACAGTAGCCTGGATTATCTTGGTCTTGGTCTCGAGTGAAATGTCCTTACATTTGATTATCTTTTCTCATTACTTCATTACTGCCCTTCCAAGTCTTTCTTGAATCTCTTGGCTGCAGTCTATACTTGCTTCTTTCAATTTTATGAGGAGCAGTTTCTATTTATTGCTGCTTTCTGCCAGTAGTATGGTTTCATCAGCATATCTTAACTTATTCTATTTTCTGCCAATTTTACCGCTTTCTTTCTCTGATCCTAATCCAGCTTTCCTTATGCTATATTTCTTGTACAGACTGAACAGTGAAAAAAACACCCTTGCCTTTTGCCTTTGACTCTAGGAAACCATTCTGTTTCTTCACATTCTGCCGTAACAGGAGCTTCATGTTTATGTAAGGATGATTAAGTGTTGAGGTACACCCATATCATTCATAGGTTCTTGTGATTCACACAGTTGAAGATTTTGCTGAATTCTATAAAGTATAGACTGATTTTCTTCTTAGATTCTTCGTTGTGCTCCAGTAGCCAACATGTATTTGTGATATGGTCTCGAGTGCCTCTTCTTTTTTGTAATCCAGCTTGTACATCAGACATTTCTCACTCCTTAAAGGGTAGTGGTTTTTGTAGCAACACTCAGTTTCATAAGAAATTTGTGCAATGATCCAATGGCTGCTGGACTGTTTTTGCATCTCCTTTATGGGGGATTGGAATGTATTTTGGATATTTCCAGTCTCTGGACCACTGTTTTATTGTCTGTATTTGCTGCCATAATCTTGTTAGGTGTTGGACTAAGTCATTTTCTGCAGCTTGGAATAGTTCTGTTAGTAACCCTATCTATTCTGGATGCTTTATTCCTCCAGAGCAGCTTTTACTCTACTTTCTAATATAGTAGGCTCTTCCTTTACAGGATTCCTCTTTGAAGGAGTCTGTTATCTTTTTATCTCTTTTGTGTAGTTCTTCCGTATATCCTTTCCACCTTCTTTTTATTTTCTCACAGAGATATAATATGTCACCATGTTTGTCTTTTAGTATTCCTAATCTAGACCTGAATTTCCCTTTGATTTTTTAGATCTTTTGTTGTTCTCTTCTACTTCCTTGCACTGGTCATTGTAACAGTTCTTTCTTTCTCAGTAGCTGCTGAAAGCAATAGGATTCTGATCCTATTTCTGACAACTTTTTCTTCTTGCCTGCTCTTAGCAATTCTGTCATCCATATAGGTATTTTCTTTCTTTCTGCTACAGGAATTGTCTTTTTGCATTTTTCCCTAATAATATCTCTGTTTTCAGTCCACAGTTCTTGTGATTCATTGCCAGTGGAGATCAGTAAAGCAAATCTGCCCCTTTCATGGAACTCCTCAGGAGTGTTATTTAAATTGTATTTTGGTTCTTTGCTTTTGTTAATTAACTTTTTCAGCTTTACTCATTTTTACTCACTGAGATCAGGCTCAGTGCCACAATCTGCTCTGCTGTTTGGACAGTGAGAATAGACTAGAGCTTCTCCATCTCCTGATTCCAATTGTACAGTCTATTTAATATCCATATTAGCCATCTGGTGATGTCCATGTATCTGATTGGGAACCTGAATAATGTGTTTGCAGTAATACATAAGAGTGTTGGCTTCACAGAATGACTAATTCTCCTCTTTCATTTTTTGCCCCTAAGCCAAATTTGCCCCTGAGTGCACATTTGATTCTTTGTTTCCTGCTTGCACATTCCAGTCATTTAGGATTAGCAGTATGTCTTGTTTTGATGTGCTATCAGTTTCCTCTTGAATACCTGCATAAAAGTTTTCAATTTTTTTTCTCCAGCATCTCAAAGACTTGAATAATGGTTACGAGGTATGTTGATTGGCTTTCCAAATTCTGATTTATATTATTCTTACTGCCTGTTCTCATCTTATAGTATTACAGCCACTCTATTTCTTCTGAAGTTGCCATTGTGTGACTGAAAATGTTGCATGTATGATTGAAACCAAAATCAGCAGTCTCTCTCCCTCTAGTGGACTGGAGTCTGGGGACCCAAGCCTAGGGAATTGAACAGGCACCCACCACCAAAACAAATTCACACATTCCAGTCTCATTCTAGTCCACTTTAGTTCATCCACACCAAGTGCCACAATGTTTAACAAGTCCATTTCTTACTTTATAGCATCCAATTTGCCTTGATTCATCCTCCTCATGTTCCATCTTTCCAGTTGTAACTGTTGAACAGCCTCAGACATGCCTTTCACTTATGTGCATGTCAGCTACTAGACTTCTTTTTGTCTTTATCTAGTTGTTTCATTAATGGCACCTCTATCTCTACTTCTCCTTTGTTCTTCCCCAATAGCTAATTGAGTGTCTTCAGATTTGGCAATCTCATCTTCTGATACAATCTATATTTCCTTTTGGCTTGTTTCATCATAGGGTTTTCAAGGTAAGAAAATGAAGAAGTGATTTACCATTGCCTTCTTCCTCCCAGTACTAACCAGAGTTCACTTGAACATCACTTCCGTTGTCTATGAAATATCCTGCACCAGTGTTGCCTTCTGCTGCTTTTGCCCACTAGCTGCTCTTCAGAGGTTTCTCTGCCCCCATCACCATTAGAGACATGCATTCTCTTCTGCTGATGTGACTGTTACTGCTGAAGAAGTTGAGTGAATCTTAGTCTGGTGTCTCAGCTTTAACCATTTCACCTTGGGTGACCCTGGTAGGAGAGCAGCCTAATGGAAAAGTCTGTTCTTCTGGTTCTTTACTTTTTGCATCTTTGACTCTCTCAGCCCCTCCCACCATGTTAAGGTATACATCCAAGGGGGGAGGTGTTGTACCACCTACTGATTATGTTGCTGTTATGTGCTATCAGTCTGTCTCCAACTTACAGTGACCCTGTGAATGAATGCCTTCCAAAATGTCGTGTCCCCAAGAGCCCTGCTCAACTCTTGTAAACACGATTGATTATATAATTGAATATAATCTGTGGGCATACAAGCAGTTCTTTTTCAGCACACCATGTGCCTTGAAATATAGTTTTCCGTAGAATTAGAACTTGTCACATTCATTAACATTTGGAATAATTTTGTCACTCAGTGTGCACTCTACTTCTAAACAATGTTATGTACAAGTCCACTGAATTCAGAATTGTACTTCCTAATAAGTATGCATGAATTGTTTTACGAAGCTTTGAAAAGTCAATAAAAATATGTGCAAGAAAGTAAAACCCTCTGCCCCTAATCTTGTTCGAATGTGGAACATCTAGATCAATGGAGGCTGAAAAAGAAATAACAGTGTAGTTAAACTATGTATGTGGCTTGAATGATGAATGAATCTAATTGAATATAAGAGAGATAATTTGATGTGGCTGCTGCTGGAGTTTCTTCAGTGCTTGCAGCATCAGTAATTGTTTGTTTATTAGCTCTGCTGTTCTATGACATAAGCATGTGAAGCTGTCTCAAGGCATGAATCTCTAGGTAAATCATATGACAGTCTGTCTGCCTGTTTATACAGAAATTGCCACCTGTTTGTGATTCACCTGGGAGGCATAGGTCTAGTTTTATGTTATTTCAATCTTCTACTGCTGTTTCAGTGAAGGTTATTAGGCTTCTGGGTAGCAACCGTTTCCCTTCTGTAGTTTGCAGAATGTTGAACATTGACCTGGCCATGGTAGTGCATTGGTCGTATAGATTTTGAGTAATGTTGGAGTGTATCCACATATGCACACAGAAAAATAGCATATGAAGAAGAGAAGGTAGGCTTGACTTTCCCCCCTCAAATACTAGCTTTCTATTTCCCATACCAGCAATACATAATCCAAAATGTATATGCCAGGAGTAACTTTATTATTATCTCTGAAAATTGAATAAATTGACTCTTCCTTTTCTTCTGGAGACTGGTGAGCTGAGTGCAAAATGTTAGTTCATAAAACGTGCTGCTGAGCCAGAAAAGAGCTGAAGATGGAAATATACGTTGTTTACTCTAATTTCCCTTTGTCCTTAGAAAAGCCTTTCCCATTCTCAGTGGCAGTTTGAAATCATGACAGATATACAGAATGAAGTTCCCTCTTTTGACTTCCCTTTATTGTACTTAGCTATAAATCAGCAAATCCCTGTTAGAATCTATTCTGAACTCACTATCCAGACAGGAATCTTTTAATGTTTATCTACTGGAAGATACACATGGAATTCCAACTGACCTTTCATACTTTAGGGAGAGTATAATGGTTTTTTCTGTATGCATCCTGATGTGTTCCATCAACACTAGAGGGGCAATGTAGCTTTGTGAATGGGCAATAAAGCTTGTCATGCCATCAAGACATTTTATTTTTGAAATCATTTTAAAATATGTGTTCAAATGCTTATTAATTTATTTAAGGCTGAAAAGTGTTTTACCGTAACAAACAGTTGGTAACCTTATACAACATACTAGTAGAAGGATGCCAACTAAGTGCTGAAGTATAGAAGTATGCCCATCAGTATAACCGCTAAGGATGTGCATCAGATTCCAGTGAAACCCAAGCAAAATTTGGATGGCTCCTGCAATGAAGGAGGCTTTCCCCTGAGGCCACCAGAATCAAAGTTGGAGTTGAATGGGGCTTCAGTATGACTCATGTTATAATGATACAGAGAAACATCTGTATGTCCTAGTTGCTCAAGGGTAACAAAACATGGGTTGTTGGAAATGCACTGTGACTGAGCTTTTGGGCTGGTTTGGTATTATAAGCAATTTCATTTTAACAGATACATTAATGAAATGTTAAAACTAATGTACTACATTATGAAAGTAACTTCATGGAATAGCATCAAGGTCATTTGCCCATCCATATTTCAAACATGCTATATTTCTCCATTTAGCCATTTAATTCTGTACTTCTTCTTTTCTATCTATCTATCTCCTGCTTTTTTTCCTTGCAAGGAACTCAGGGTGGGCTTACATAATTCTGTTTTCTCAATCTTAGCCTCACAAAAAACACCACTGTGAGGTGGGTTGAACTGAGAGCCCACAACTGCCCCAGATCACTCAGTGAGCTTCATGGCTGAATGGAGTTTAGAACCCAAATCTCCTGAGTTCTAGTCTCGCATTCTTAACCACTTCACCACACTGTCTCTTTATCCCAGTAAATCTTTCAATACTATGTATTTGTGGTGGTCGATTTTTTTCTTTGTGCTGAACAGCATACTCCAAACATCATACCATGTTGTATAAAAATAATTGCATAACGAGCATTGCTAGTCACCCTTTATACTTCAGATAACTGCCCCATGAGTGCGATCATCTGCACCCTGATTCTCCACTGTTGAACATTCTCCACTGGTCAACCATGTCTGTTGTATTCTTTTGGAACTAGCAGCTGTTTCCGATCTGGATGGTCCCCAGAATAATGTTAACTGATCTTTCCTTTGTAGATGTTTGTTGACATTATAATAGAAAACAGATCCATGACAGAAGAGAAAGGCATAATTTGATTTATAATCACTGCCAAAATCTTTTAGAATGCATGACCACCGCATAGGTAAAATCCACCTACTTCAGTACAATTCCTCCAGCACAATGGAAGGTTGCATTGTAAGTATAACTTAGCTTTTGAGATTTAAGGTACCATCTGTGAATATTTAATCTAATTTTCTTTGATTTTAGCAGGGACAGATTGCACTGGGTCTTGAAGGCAAAATTTATCCCAGTGAGTCTTTACATTATTTTGTACCTAGATCTCTTAACCTCATCTGTGGTACTAAATTGTGCACTTAATAGCTATTTATATATAAACAAACTCAGTCTCTTTGTTCCTATATTGTCCTGTATTCATAGGTTTTCAAATATGTTTTTGAATGAATTAATTAGTGGAAGTTTTGGTTTCAACAAGTAGTTACTGAGTTCTCAGTCCTTTTTAACCCTTCATATAAATCCATCAATCTAAAAAGACTTTTTCCTCCCAGTGTTGCAATTTCACAAATTTACCTTTGCTATAGATCAGGAATGAGTTCTTTATTTAAGCCATATTTTTAAAGTACATGTTTAGAAAGGGATTTTCCTTCTCATTAATTTCCTGTAAACTAATTCTCTTGCTTCTGCACTTCTCTCTCCCTTTTCCATGTGTGTCCAAGTGCTTTCTGGTTGATTGTCTAAGAATTGCATCAGTTACCTGAGTTGACAGGCTGCAATAGCATATCTTAATAATTGGTATCTCCAAATTATTATTATGGTCTTGCTCTCTTTTTTCTGAAGCAGTACATGGCTTATATTATATGGAATG
The DNA here is from genome assembly GCF_004798865.1 of Varanus komodoensis. Taxonomy (NCBI): domain Eukaryota; kingdom Metazoa; phylum Chordata; class Lepidosauria; order Squamata; family Varanidae; genus Varanus; species Varanus komodoensis. Next base: position 354,919 of record NW_025336624.1, read on the forward strand.
AGAAAATAATTTTACATATATTTGTATTGTTCTTCAGGGCACAACAAGTTAAATCTGTTGTTTCTTTGCAGTGTTTACATTTTAACTATTATTTTAACCTTTCCCTCACTCTGCTAATTAAGAAGTATTTGTTCAGTTTAAGTCAATGTATTAAAGTCACATTCTCCCCACTTTTGTTTTTGTTCTTAGATAACAGTTTTTGACCACCATGAGTTGGAGTTTTTTGACACGTCTGTTAGAGGAAATCCACAACCACTCCACATTTGTTGGAAAGATATGGCTGACAGTGCTAATCGTATTCCGCATTGTCCTCACTGCTGTGGGAGGGGAGTCCATCTACTATGATGAGCAGAGCAAATTTGTATGCAACACAGAACAGCCAGGATGTGAGAACGTTTGCTATGATGCTTTTGCCCCCCTCTCCCATGTGCGATTTTGGGTATTTCAGATCATCCTGGTCTCCACTCCCTCCGTGATGTACCTGGGCTATGCCATTCACAAAATCGCCCGGATGGTGGAACATGGTGAAACAGAAAGGAAGTTCCGAAGCAAACCTTTCCCAATGCGCTGGAAACAGCATCGAGGCTTAGAAGAGGCTGAGGATGATCAAGAGGAAGATCCAATGATGTATCCAGAAATTGAGCTGGAGAGTGAGAGGGAGAACAAGGAGAATCCACCCCAAGTCAAAGTGAAACATGATGGCAGGAGGCGAATTCGAGAGGATGGGCTTATGAAAATTTATATACTACAACTGTTGAGCAGAACTATATTTGAAATTGGTTTCCTTGTTGGCCAGTATTTTCTCTATGGGTTTGAAGTCAGCTCCAAATTTCTTTGTAGCAGGAAGCCATGTCCCCATACAATTGACTGCTTCATTTCAAGACCCACTGAAAAAACCATATTTCTACTCATCATGTATGGCGTGAGTTGTTTATGCTTACTTCTCAACATCTGGGAAATGCTTCACTTGGGATTTGGCACCATCCGGGACACACTGAACAATAAACGGAAAGAGCTGGAGGATTCAGCAACCTATAATTACCCATTTACTTGGAATACACCGTCTGCTCCTCCAGGTTACAACATTGCAGTGAAGCCTGACCAGATACAATACACAGAACTGTCCAATGCCAAGATAGCCTATAAGCAGAACAGGGCCAACATTGCACAAGAACAGCAGTATGGTAGCAATGAAGAGAACATTCCAACTGAGTTGGAGAACCTCCAGCGAGAAATCAAAGTTGCTCAGGAACGTTTAGACCTTGCCATCCAGGCATACAATAATCAGAACAACCCTACTTGTTCCAAGGAAAAGAAACCCAAAGGCAGCTCAAATAAAAGCAGTGGAAGTAGCAAATCAGGGGATGGAAAAACCTCTGTCTGGATTTGATGCAGCCTGCCTGGGATTTAAAGTCTTGCAACTTCCCCTTGCAGTTCATGATAACTTGCAAACTTGTTGCATAAAAACTTGCATTAAATAAATACGTAGCTTTGTTGAAGTTCAGGGATATTTTGGAGTGCAGTTGACACTCTCCAAAAGTCTGGAGGCATATTTATGTTCACATCCTGATTTTTCCAAAACATACTGTTTCTTTCAGGTCAGGAAAAGACACAGATTTATTTTTTTAAAATCATTCTTGTTGAACGGTTTACACTGTATATACAGTATTATGGTACATTTTATTATGCACAATTTTTGTATTTATACACTGGATATGTCAGTTATACTTTTTATATTAAAAAGAAGAAATTTGGGTGTTCTTGCAAGGTTTTTTCTCTCCTTATATTCCTAGGTCTGCAGATGAAGCACACCGTTCTGGATTACTCTTATGGACAAAGACAAGATCCTGCTTCCTTCCTATTTTCACCACTTCTTTCCCTCACAGGTTAAAGAGATTTTTCACTCTGGGGTTCAGAAAAATTCCCTCAGATGTAATAGGAATTCTATAATAAATATTCTATAATCCAAATTGGCACAACAACAAAACCAATTGAATTTAAGAGTGAACTTAAGAATGGCTTCTGTCATATCTGTTCCTATTCACTGTATGAAGCTGCTGACATTTCAGATCCTACAAATGGTATCTGGCTCTGAAAAGAAATTTTGAGGAGCTCAACAGCTGAAACAATTTGCATTTCCTCCTCCTCCTTGTCATCTTAGGTCATGTGGCAATTTAAGAAACTGCCCTGGGCACTACCACAAAATGGCTTCCATGGGAGGCATAGCAAAGAATAGTTAACATGACCAAAAAATGAGTACAAGGCAGAGGTGAGATTCCAGCACTCTAAACGACTCCTCTGAACCCAGTTTTTAGCATGAACAAAACCCTATTTCACATCAATTCCACAAAAATGTATTAATTTCTTTAAAATGTAGAAGGATTGAAACATTTTACTGGAACTGAAAGAAAGGTGTCTGAGAGCCCATTAATTTACATGGGCACCATGTTATCTACCCACACCAAAGGTTGTGTCCATATCAGCCCTCCTTTCCTAAATTGCTTGTAGAAGGTCACATGAACAGTTTGTAGAACTGAAGAATAGCCATGTTGTGGTATTGTGCCTTATATTTACTGTGGGTTTACAGTTGCAGAAATGTTGAAGTCTTGTTTCTGTCCTTTTATGTATTGGAATCATTCACAAGATTTCTTAAGAAAGAATGTGCACTCTACTGCATACTCTATGTGGCTTTTGCTCATAAAGGACTGGAAAATAATCTGTCTTGCTACTTTCCAGCTGCAGTTTCCAGAAACCTAACCTCAGATCTTTTGATATTGGAAAGCCATGTGATGATATCATTTGGTTTCGGTCTTCACATTCAGCTCTGAAAGACCAGGTGATGTCTATGAAAAACTTAAGAGAACTCCTTCAAACTTTTAGGGCTTTTCTGCATAAGGTATTCATTGTGTGCTTGTAATCCCTTATTCAAGGAAGTTTGCAGGTCTTTTATAGGGTGTAGTCCTATTCCCAGAGCCTCCCTTGTGTCTTCCAGCCATTTTTACACCATTATAGAATGAGTATAATGTATTTTTTGGATGGTATTATTATTTGCTAATAAGGGTTCTATCAGTATCTCCTTGATGTGGCAGTTTAGTGCCCTAGCTTTGATAAAGTTGACCAATGCCACTGCCATGGATTGCTGCATTCTCAGGGACTGCATACAAACATTCTCCTGAACATTATCATCATCATCATCTTAACCTCTTTCCAACCTTTCTTCCTTTTGCAAAGTAGCCCAAGGTGGCAAACAAGGTTGTCTTCTCCAATTCATGTCAGTTGTCCTATCAGCAACCAAAGAATAGAACACAAACTCAGAACCAAAGCCTATTAGAGACAACACCATGTCCTCCACCATTTCTTGCATTCTTTCACTTACTTGACTGAGATCAGTATTTCCAAATGTCTCAAATTCAAGCTGTAGTGCTATGCACTTGTCATGACAAAACAATATGGCTGCCAAAAGCCTGGCACTGTAAGAACAGGTTTAGACTTGAGTTGGGATTCTGATCTGATCAGGAAACCATGTCGAATGTCTTGCTGCTCAGGTACACCTTTAGATGTACCTGAGCAACAAGGTACATCCAATGTTTACCTGTCCTGAAAGTTCTTCCTTTTGTGGTGTTGGCTTAATCCATCTAGACCTTTTTGTTTTACTATCCTATGCTTCTAGCAAACTGTATAGGAGCTCTCCTTCCCCAAATGGTGTATGTAACCACAAGGTTATAAAAACATCCTGTACAGACTTCAGGGATACATACAGTACATAGATATCACCTATATGACCAAATAAAGTACGCATGTCCTTTATATTGTACACCTCCAGCAGACTCTCTCTGGTTTTTCTTGGAAAAGGCCTTCACAAATTTGCCCTTCTGCTGAAGTCTCAGCATGCTTACAATAATCGTCTGGCAACATAAATTGCTTGCACCACATGGGTCTTGCTTTAGTTTCTCAAAAACATTTTACTGGTTCTTCAAGTTTGCGTCTATGTTCTGCTGTTTTTCCTGCATGCAGGTGTCCTTTTATGCCTCTTCACTTACTGTGTTTGGTGTTGTACTGTTTTCCATGTTTGCCTCCTTCAGCAAAGCCACTGATTGAACACAGAGGAGGAAAAATACCTTTTATCTTTAAAAGCATGCCCCTTGGAAAGCCCACCTTTCTTTAAAGCAACAATTTTTCTTCATCGTGGTCTCTGTGCATCATGCATATGAGTGCTGCGCCTGTGCAGTGCCTAAGGCTGGAAAGATTAGAAAGCTAACGGTTTTTGGTGGGAAACTCAGTTCCCCTCCCTCTCAGTACTACATATAGAGCGGAGTGTCCACCATTTTCTCCAGTCTTTTGCGACTGCCGTTTGCTGTGCCTTGTGCCTGTTTGACTCTCGCTTTGACTACCGTATTTTGCTCCTTTCGCTCTTATCGTTCTTTATTGTTATTACTCCAAGTTGTTTTTCCCTTGTTATATCTTTCTTTTTCTTTTTTGCTAAAAACAAAAAAACAAAAAATATTATCTTATCCCTCTTTACAATCTCGTATTTCTTCCGTTTCTCTCGATGGCGCAGTGAGCGGCTTTCCGCAAATGTGCAGAATGCGGGTCCAAAATGTCCCTGGCGGACCCGCATGACTTGTGCCTCCTCTGCCTCAGCGAGGGGCACCAAACAGACAAATGCTGCCATTGTCTGGCATTCACCAAGCAGGCCCATAAGAACAGGGAGAACCACCTGTGTAAGCTCCTTTGGGACCAGGCATTAATGCAGTCGGACCAACTTGCTGCAAAATCTGGGCCTACTCTGACTGCACCCGCCAAACACCCAGCCTCTGCCTCAGCCACGCCTGGCCAACGCCCGGCTTCTGCCTTAGCCACGCCTGGCCAACGCCCTGTGGCCTCACCGACTGTGCCTCAGCTGCGCCCATCGGACGATGGGGCATCGGCATCTGCAGCCCAACGACTTTCTTCTCCCCCACGTAAACAACGGGAGAAGAGAAAGCATGGCAGTTCGGATCAGTCTTCCTCTCATAAGAAGACGAAAAAAGATAAGGCGAGCAAACCGGCTCATAAGCCGAAGAAACACCGCGACTTGGGTTCGTCAGCTCTGTCGATCCTGACAGCTGCATCGGTACCAACACCATCGGTTCCAATGCTACAATCAGCGATGCAGGTCACCCCGCCGGGATCTCCAGGACAGCCTGTTCCTCAGCAGGGCCAGTCACCTGAACGACCCTAGGAGCTGCTACGTGAGCCCATTTTGGACGGAGAAATCCAGGATTCTCCCCCGATTGCTCACTCGCTAATGCCGTTGGCCAGGCCTAGGGCTCAGTCTTCTGCCTCTCCACCGCAGTACCAAACACGTTCGGATGAACGACACGAAGAGGAATGGAACCAACCCTAATAAGAAAATTACCCATCTGGTTGGGGAGATTACCATTCCTTTGGCTTCTACCTGCAGCCAAGGGACCGTTCTTCACCTTTGGTCCGCGGGGAAGCCCCATCTACTTCAAGACGTGCAGAACCAGAACACCCAATTTCACCAGGGAGTTCTTCATCGGGCCCGTACCACTTCGAGCCCGACTCTGGCTCCAAGGCAGACTCCACCTCTCCTGATGTAGCAGGGCCCAGCATCTCCTGAACAGCCACACATCTTTGGAGAGCTGATGTTGAGGCTTGTTTGGTTGCTTGAATTTGAGGCACAACAGCCGATCCGAGCCCCGACAAGTTCTATGACATTGTGAGGGGAGAGCAGTCACCTGGTATTGTTCTGCCATTGATCACAACATTGCGACAAGCGATGACCCTGCCTTGGAACCTGCCGACTCAGCCACAGTCCACCGTACGGCAATATGAGGCCATGTATCGGGTTCAAGAAAGGGACATAACCGTTCCTTCTACATCACCCCAAGCTGAACTTCGTGGTGGTTGAGTCATCTCAAGGCAGGGAATCCAGGGGACATACTACCCCCCAAGACAAGGAGGGAAGGAAAATTGATACTCTGACACGCTGAGTCTATGCGGCCTCTGGACTCGGCCTTCGTGTGTCAAATTACGAAGCCAGTCTTGCCAGGTATCATAATGCAAAAACTGGACAATATAGCCACCTCCCTGCCACAACAACAACGGGATCTGGCCAGGGTCTTCATTAAGGAGGGCATGCAGGTGGCAATTCAACGACTGTCGACAGCTCACCACCATGTCGATACCGACTCCAGAGCCTTGGTCGGTGCCATCTCACTTTGGAGGCATGCTTGGCTCAGGAGTTGCAATTTCCTCGATGAAATGAAGAGGCACATTAAGGAAATGCCCTTTGATGGCTCGGGACTCTTCCACTCTCGAACGGACCATAAGTTAAAGTCCATTCACGAGTCCCGAATGACGGCCAGACGGATGGAGCTACCAGCACAACAAAAACGTTAGTGGGCTTGGTCGTGTCCATCCTATCGATATCAGCTCCCCCCGAGACAACAATACCACCGCCAGCAGCGCAGGAGGCAACAACCTCAGCAACGGTTCCAGCAAGGCCACCACCGTTTTGACAACGAGAAATGCCAGTGCTGACAGGGCGGGCGAACCACTCCTCCCTCTCAACACCCACCTTTCCCCCTCCCTTTTGGGGACCGACTGCAAAGCCGACTTCCCATTTGGGAGTCCATTACATCTGATCGGTGGGTCTTATCCATCATTCAGCTCAGATACAGAATAGAATTCAATACCGTTCCTCCATTGAGCCTGATCCGGGTTACACCACGCTCGCAGGTGCTAGAAGTTGAAATGCAACAACTACTTCGTAAAGGAGTGATCCGACAGCTCTCCTGTTCTGAGGGACTTCATGGATTCTATTTGAGATATTTTACAGTTCCTAAACGGGATGGTGGTCTCCGTCCAATCTTGGACCTCCGAGATATTAACAAGTTTATTAAACCTAAGAAATTTCGGATGACTACCCTTCAAAATATCCTTCCATTGCTGAGGAGAGAGGATTGGTTCACCTCACTGGACTTGAAAGATGCCTATTTCCACATCTCGATTCACCCATGTCATAGACGTCTTCTATGTTTTACCGTCGGGTCCGACATATATGAATTCATTGTCCTTCCCTTCGGATTGGCCACCGCTCCGAGGGTCTTCACAAAATGCATGGCCCCAGTGTGTGTGCATCTTCAGCTTCGAGGCATCCAAGTTTACCCTTGCCTGGATGACTGGCTTATAGTCTCCCAGACCCATGAAGGTCTCTTTTTAGCCATCGACAAAACTTGTTCTTTGCTGGATGATTTAGGACTGTGTATTAATCGTGAAAAATCATCCTTTGTTCCTGCGCAGGTGATAGATTTCATTGGAGCTCGTCTCAATTCCACTCTGGTGAGGGCCTTTCTCCCTTCAGCTCCTCAGGACAGCCTTTGGTCCTGTATTCATCGGATCCGACAAAACAAGATTGTTCCAGCGCTCTCTGTTCAGAAGCTTTTGGGTCATATGGCTGCCACTGTAGCCATTGTCCCCCACGCCAGGCTCCGACTACGTCCTCTTCAATTAATTGTTCAACAAAAACTTTCACCCACAGCGAGATTCGCCCAACAAGCCAATTCGATTGCCTCTATCCGTTCTGCAGACGTTGACATGGTGGACGGTACCGAACAATTTAAATATGGGTGCCCCATTCCAGACGCCTCACCCAACACTGACTCTTTATACTGATGCTTCGCTAATCGGGTGGGGCGCTGTATGTGTGGGACTTAAGTCTCAGGGCACTTGGAATCACCAAGAGTCGAGACACATCAACTACCTCGGACTCTTAGCAATTTTCAAAGCTCTTTGATCTTTCGAGGACACTGTTCATCAGCAAGTGATTCAGATCACATCCGACAGCATAGTCGCTGTGTTTTACATCAACAAGCAGGGCGAAACAAAATCTGTAACCCTAGCTCGTTTGTCCATGAACATTTGGGAATGGTGCATCCCGAGGGGTATAACTCTTCTGGCGGTCCATCTAGCCGGGACCGACAAAGAGGAGGCCGACCTCTTGAACAGACGCATGTCGATGACTCAGGAGTGGGAGTTAGATCGACAAGTCTGCAATCAACTTCTCCAACTTTGGGGACATCCGGACATTGACTTATTTGCTACCCGCAAGAACAGGGTATGCGAAATGTTCTGGTCCAGAGCGGGCATGGGACCGGGGTCAGTAGGAGATGCCCTTATGTTCCCTTGGTCCAACATCAGAATTTATGCTTTCCCACCGATTCCTCTATTAACAAAAGTCGTTTCGAAGATTGTACATGACGGTGCCATAGGAATCCTGATTGCACCTTGGTGGCCCCGCCAGGCGTGGTTCTCCACCCTTCTTCGGATGTCATACAACACCTTTCTTCACCTCCTGTCGATACCACACCTGATAACTCAACAAGACGGCACTGTCCATCACCCGGACTTAACTTCCTTGCATCTCATGGTGTGGCAAATTCTTTGACTGACAGTACTGACTCGGTACTGAGGGCTACTCAGATGCTCGGTACCTCTACTCAACCTGAGGCGTTGCTTGCCCCCTTGGTTCCGATGGACTTTGCCTTGTGATCAAGTGCTCTAGACCTGAACATTGAGAGAATTCTTGAGTCTGCTCTATGACCATCAACACGGAAGTCTTATGCAGCGAAGTGGCGCCAATTCTCATCTTTCGCTGAATCACATTCATTTGCTCCAGGGTCAGGCTTGATTGAAAATATACTTCAGTTTCTTCTACAGCTACATTGTTCAGGACTTAAGCCTTCATCTATTAAGGATTATGCGGCAGCAATATCACATTACCGTGGTACGATAGAGGGCTCATCAGTGTTTTCACAGCTTCTTATTAGGAGATTCCTTAAAGTACTGCAGAATCTTCACCCTTCCATTCGACCTGTCATGCCTACGTGGAGTCTTTCAGTTGTTCTTCAAGCGCTTACAGGACCCCCATTTGAACCTTTGGCGACCGTTGATCTGCGTCTTCTATCCTGGAAAATGGCTTTTCTTGTTGCTGTCACATCAGCTTGCAGAACTAGTGAACTTTGTGCTCTCCAAGTAGATCCACCTTATTTGAATTTTCACAAGGAGAAAGTGGTTCTTCAAATGGACTCTACGTTTTTGCCCAAGGTAGCCACACTGTTCCATTTGAATCAAGAGATTGTTTTACCTGCCTTCTTTCCATTGCCATTGAACCTGATTGAGAGATCCTTGCATACTCTTGATGTGTGTTGTTGCTTGGCCTTTTACAGATCGCACATGGAATCCCTTCGGCTTTCCAGGGATCTCCTGTCTCATCGCATGACCAGGGATCTCCTGTCTCATCGCAAAGACTGTCCAAATGGATAGTTCAAACCATTGTATTGGCGTATCAACTTGCCAAGATAAACCTACCTGTCATTCCGAGAGGTCACTCCACAAGAGCAGTAGCAGCTTCTTCTGCCTTTGCCACGGGAATCCCGATCCAAGACGTCTGCAAAGCTGCGACTTGGGCTGCTCTGTGCACTTTCACCAGGTATTATCACCTTGATGTGCGTGCCAGACAGGACTGTTCCTTCGGTAGGGCTGTCCTCTCAACCGTCCTTCAATGACGACACCGCCCTCCTCCGAGTCTGGTAAGCTTGCTACTCACCCATATGCGTGATGCACAGAGGCCACGACGAAGAAAAGCAGGTTGCTTACCTGTAACTGATGTTCTTCGAGTGGCCATCTGTGAATTCACACAACCCACCCGCCGGCCCCACTTGGTGTCAGTGAGTGGATTTTTTTATTGGTACTATGCATTAATGTTCATGGTATCCAATAAACTTAGATGTATTTCTCTCCCAAAAGGGGGCGAACGATCGGTCTTTCAAAGACTGGAGAAAATGGCGGACACTCCGCTCTATATATAGTACTGAGGGGGAGGGGAGGGGAGCGGAGTTTTCCGCCGAAAACCGTTAGCTTTCTAATCTTTCCGGCCTTGGGCATTGCGCAGGCGCAGCACCCATGTGTGAATGCACGGATGGTCACTCGAAGAACATCAGTTGCAGGTAAGCAACCTGCTTTTCCCTGTATAAAGCAGCCACTTAAATATCTAACAAGGAAATGTTTAAGGGCTCATGTTCACACAAGAGCATACCCTGAAAGAAGGCACAGCTTGCAAAAGCAAACTTACCCCCCATGCTGGGTGCATTTATTCAGAAGTACAAGCAGCAAACTCAGGTCTGATGCATGTCTACCCAGAAGTAAGGAAAAGAAATCTAGCAAACTATTCCTTATCCAATATCCACAAGCAAGCCATTTCTTCCTTCTAGGCATGTTTATTCAGAAGCAAGCAACAGCTCCCTGTGGAACAGCATGCTGTTTTTTCGGCCAGTGTTCAAAATTTGCACAACAAAACTATTTGCAGCTTGAACTGGGAGCAGGGCAGAAGTCAAAACACTGAAGGACAGGAAATGCAATGAGTTCACTTAGTGTCATGGAATTTGCTGATTTTTTCCCAAAGGTCTCCAGAGTGTGGGAAGAAACCAGAACTTATCTCCAAAGGTTTTGTTTCTTTCTGGGCTTGTTAAAAAGTTGACATGGAAAAAAGACCAAAAAAAGATAAAAAGGATTGCTTGACAATCCTGGAAGACCACACAGAGGCAGGTGGGTGATGACATCAGCAAGAGGACATAACAGCTCAGGCAGCTCTGCAGGCCAAGTTAGGAAGTGGCTGGGGATTCTGCTAGGTTCCTCCACTGGCATTATAATTGCAAGCTGGGGAGGACTTGCTCATTTACTACATTTATATACCACTCTGATTAAAATTCAAGAACAGTGAACAATAAAAAGATTTAAAAGGAACTGTGTTCCAACCTGCCATTTGAAATACCATTGAACTGGTATAACGAAGGACTTCTCTTCATCCCACTGCTTTTGGAACCATCCTTTTTCTTTATAAGGGTAAGGCTGCCCTGTTACACTTTTTCCGGGGATATTTCTCTTTCTGTCTCTGCGTGCAGGCATACCTCATTTTATTTCACTTTGCTTTGTTGCACTGTGCAGATACTGCATTTTTTACAGTTTGAAGGTTTGTGGCAAACCTGTGTCAGGCAAGTCTATCGGTGTCATTCTTGCAACAGCATTTGCTCACTTCTTGTTTTGGTAATTCTTGCTGTATTTCAAACTTTCATTATTATATGGTGATCTGTGATCAGTGCTCTTTGATGTTACTATGTAGCATCATGATGTTTAGCATTTTTAGCAATAAAGTGTTTTTCATTAAGGTATGTATATTTTTAGACATAAAATGCTATTGCACACTTAACAATATATTGTAAACATAACTTTTATATGCACTGGGAAACTAAAAAGTCATGTGACTTGCTTTATAGTATGGTGGTCTGGAACCAAAGCTGCAGTATCTCCCAGCTGTGCCTGAACTCCATTCCACAAGCACAAGGTGGCGCTGTGAAACAGTGGAAGTCCAAATTTAAACAAGCCATTCCTAACTTTTTATCATAAAATAAGGGTATAATTTCTGTTATCATTATGCTCACTCTAAATATAGGCATGAAATGGCTGTAAAACACACGAGGTCCTGGAGGATCAGGATGTCATATAAAGGATCTGGAAACTACAGTGTGTAAAGGATCATGAATGCGCTGAATGTCTCATGTAGAGAAGCCCTATATGTAGATGAGTGTGTGTAATTGTAAGAAAGTTGTTATGTGCCATCAAGTCATCTCCAGATTAAGGGGACCCTATAAAATGCCCCTCCAAAATGTCCTGTGCTTGACAGCCCCCTCAAATTGTATAAACTCAGGGTTAAGGATTCTTTAATGGAATTTATCTCTTATCTGATCTTCTTTTCTGCCTTTGTTTTTCCCTAGCATGATTATCTTCTCCAGGGAGTTTGCTTTCTCACAATGTCCTGAAGTAGGATAGATTCGGATTTGTCTTTTTGCTTCCAGGGTCGATTTGATCTAGTACCCACTTGTTCTTCTTTCTGTTAGTCCAGGGTACTTGCAAGCCTCTGATCCAGCATGTTTCAAATGCATCACCTTTCCCCCATAAGCTTTCTTCACTGTCCAGCTTTCATGCCCATACATAACGATTGGGAATACAAGAGCATGGGAATACAAGAGCATCTCTCGTGAAACATCTTTACATCTTTTCTAGTCCCTTCATTGCTGCCTTTCCAAGTCTCAGCCTTCTTCAATTTTTTTGACTGCAGTCTTCCTTTGAATTCATTACTGAGCCAAGGTATTCAATTTTTTCACTACTTCAATTTCTTCATTCTTGACAGTTTTGCTTTAGTGATTTTTTGCTTTGTTCAACTGTAGTCCAGCTTTTTCACTTTCTACTTTCACTTTTATCAGTAGGCATTTCAATTCATTGCTGTTTTCTGCCAGCAACATGGTGTCACCTGCATATCCTCAATTATTGATGAACCTTCCACCAATTTTCATTCCTGTTTCCTCTGATGGTAATCTAGTTTTCCTTATGATATATTCTGTGTAGAGACAGAACATAGAAAATATGCCCTTCTCTGATGCTGTTGCCTATAGGGAACCGTCTCATTTCTCCATATTCTGCCCTAACAGGACTTACTTACGCATCTGGATGATCTAGCATGGAGGCACACCCTTTTCTTTCAGGGCCATCCATAGCTTCTTGCAGTCCACACTGTCAACAGCTTTGCTGTAGTCTAAAAAGCATAGACTGATCTTGTGAAATTCTTTGGTGCACTCCAGTAACTAAGGAATTTTTGTAATATGATCTTTAGTACTTCTTCCTTTTTGTAACCCGGCTTGCAAATCAGGCATTTCCTTGTTGCTTATAGGGCAATATTTGTTGCAACACCTGCAGCATCACCTTGTCTGCATAGGAAATGTGTGCAATGATCCTATGGTTGCTTTACTCTTTTGCACCTCCTTTCTTGGGGACTGGAATGTATTTTGAATGTTTCTAGTCTGTGGGCCATTGTTTTTTTCCATATTTGTTGGGATATTGTTAGAACTTGGACTGAAGAGTCCTACTGAATTCTGTTGAGTTCATTAACTATTCTGGGTATTTTATTCCTTCCACGTGCTTTCAAAGCCGCTTTCACTTTCCTTTACTTTCTAGTATTGTAGGCTCAACCTCATAATATTCCTCTCCAACGAGAGGAATATTCATGTCCAACCTTCATCTCTTCTGCACAGTTCTTCTGAATATTGGAAGAGCTTTTACTCTTGCCTGATTCAATGTGCTGCCATCAGCACTTTGAAAAGGACAATTTGAGGACGGTATGTTCCTGTGGTGCTGGAGCAGTAGAAACAATGGAACATGTTCTCTTGTATTGCAGTTTGTATAGGGAATCCAGAGAGAAATCGATTAAACCTTTAATAACAGATCCTTCTGGGAATAATTCTTTCATTCTTCTTCCATGCCTTGCCTCTCTAGAATATTTGACCTACAGTTTAAACAGTATACTGCTGTACATTGTTATGGCAGGGCTATCAGCTGAGATTCCTATGTTCTTTCTCATGGAACTGGTTAGGGCTCTGTGCAGCCTATTAGACATTAGAATATGGTTGGTGTGTTTAACGGGTTAGTGACTTGGAAAGAAGTATGTGTAATCCTTTTTTTCTTGGGGTGTACTCCCTTGAGGTGATAAACAAGATCTGATAGCTTCTTGTCTACGTTCAGCTTTGGATTTGCTTTGGTTATTTTCTTTCTGCTTCTGTTCCATTTTTGCTCCCTGATGGAGTTAAAATTTGATCCCACATGTAGTTCACAGGGTGTATTTCATAGTCCTTAGATATATATGTGTGAAAGTGGGAGCCGACAGCCATGTACATGTGTGTGCACGCACATGCACACACACTGATCTAGAGGAAGACAAAATGGTGTGAGTTCAAGTTCTCTTATTGCATGTTAAATTCAAACAAATACTTTGTTCTGTACTCTCAGTCCTTCACCCAATTCACACACTGACCAGAGGAGTGGGGAGCTCTCACTGACTACTGCTGTTATGCCACCCAGATGACTGGATCTGAGTGGAGATGCTGTCCTTTTGGATGTAGCCTTTCTTTGCCTGGCTTTTGGTGGCAGCCTGCCTTTCTGCCCACCTTCTCCCTGGAGGATTCTCTTCTGAGCAGCCCTCCTTTCCTTCCAGAGTGCTGCCTCTTGACATTCCCTTGAACTGCAGCAGTGAAAATAGCGTTCTTGGGGCTGGGTGTTGCAAATTTCATGGCTGATCAGCAACTAGAAAGAAGGTCCCAGGGGTATTTCATTTGATTCTCCTAAGCATCACCATGAAAGGCTAGAAGGCTCTTCTCTTAAGGAGTGTCTCAGGGCTCAGATCCAGAAACACCTTGAGAGGCCCTAGCTTGCATAGGCCCTACTGCAGCATCTCTTTTAACTTGAAATATGCCAGATGTACTGCAGTAGCCCTGGGTCTATGGCCCTCTCGAGACTTTGGACCAAGGGACAGGTGTGTTGTCTCAAAATCTGTAGGAGATAGTTGTAGATCCGGAACAGCCAATTCACTTGAAATCCCACTGAACTGTCACTCTTCTTAGACTCCATAATGCAATGAAGTTGGACATTCTGTCATTTACTTTTTGAGATCTTCCAATTTTGGGAGGATATCCTGAGTAGTCTCGGTCAGTTCCTTTAAGTTGCTGTCGTGTTGCTTCCTTCCCTCCCTGGAATGCTTCCACCACTGTTGTTTTCATGCTCCAGAGCTGTCACATTGCCATCTTTTTCCTCTAGTAGTTTAAGGGCAGTCCATTTGTGTGGTGTACCTGTCCTACTGTAATTTCTGTGTCATCCTTCCCATTTTTGTCTCCTTCCCTTTTTCTGCTTTTGTTCAGGGCCTTAGCAGGAGCCACAAGATTGCAGGAACAGAGAAAAGTTTTATAATCATCCTCCCTAGCTGAATGGGTGCTCTGAAACAGCCCCCTCGCCCCCGCTGCTTGGTACTTACAGGGTTGGGGTTAAGGTTAGGGTAGTTGGCTATTTTTAAGGAAAGCATGGAGTACTTGGACTATATTGTGATCACTTAGTATGCCCTCTAGCAGCCCCCATGTCAGGGATTCTTCAGTATTGTTAAATGCTTTAATTAAATGGCTTTTCCTTTCTGCTCCTCCCACCCCGCCCAATAATTTTTTCCTTGCTCAGGGCAATACAGAGTCTGGGGATGGGGAATGAAGAATGTGTTCAGTTTTTGTTTTGCTCAAGAGACCAGTCAGATTTTGGCCTTCCACTTGGATGTATAATTAGACAACAGAGAAAGCAACAGATAATGCCTTTGGTGGTGTATTTTTGGCAAGTGCAAGTAAGAACAGAAATGAGAAGTTGATATATTGTATACATGATTTTAACCTAATATTTATGATGAATTCAGGTCCCTGCTGCTATTTCCTTTAAGGTCTGAAAGGCAGAAAAATGCCTGAATTTCCTGCTTCCATTGTTTCCAAAAATTTCAGCTTACCTTCCTCAAAAAACAAAACAGAACAAAAACTCAAGGCAATTCTCAGTATATGAATCTGTAATTGGGATAAAATGAAACAATTATAATTAATCTCTTTGCTGCATTCAGTGAACTACTCTGGGTCTCCAAAACGTGAAGATTTGAAGCCTGTTAAACTCTAGAAGTACAGGGTTTTGATGCATGTCTTTTTGGAAGAGGCCATATGCCCTGCAGAGTACAGACAATAGATATAGGAAGTTTATAGAATGCTGCTCATTCTGACAATTTTAGTGGACTGGCAGGATCATATGCAATGAGCTTTTTAAAATGTTCACAGCATTTGCCGGTCTTTCAGCTGGGAAAAATACTTGTTAAGAGGTAGATTTTGTTTTCTTGGAAATCATTGCTAGTGCCAGGAAATCCTGCTGGATTTCTAAGGTCCTGCAGCAAACATTACACTTCTCAAGGAGGGTTTCTGTCTGGAATCACATTTGATGGGAAATCTGAAAAGTAGTATCTAGGAGTCTGGGCTGTTTCCAGGAAGCTTCTGAATGAAAGCTCCTGACAGAATTCAGTGGGGCTCATTCCAAATGTTCCTGAAAAAAGCATTCTGCCTTGTCTGGATCTTGTGATGTTTACCATACTTTTAAAAGGCATCATACTTATCCAGAAAAGGGTCACTAGCTGCAGCAACACTGAAAGATGAATACCAAATACACAGTCAACACCATGCATGTCATCTTGGGACGCCAAGAATTATTTTGCATTGGTCGGATGTGCATGCAGACATGCACATTTGGTTTGCCACTTAGAACACGGATGTGACACCACTAGCCTGTGGGCCTCACCCAGCCTGCAGAGCGTCCCTGGGTTCCTCCAGGCAGGCAGAGCCTCAACCTCCAGTCCCTCACCTAGAGGAGCCCCCCTCCAAGAAGTCTCCTGTGTGCCACTCCAACTGGAAGTGGGACTGCCACTGCTGTCCCAAACCCAAGATCACTGAGCGACCAGGGATCAGGGGAGCATGCACTTTTCCCATCACCGCTGCGTCCTGTACATGCTGCCTGAAACGGGGGGGTTCAGGAACTATGGGCTGGAGTAGCCATTCTTCCCAGGGAAGGCCTTGTGCATGGGGACAGTGGGTGCCTCATGAAGCCTGTCACAGTCTTCTGGGGACAGACAAGTCCTCACACATGCTGCACAAAGCCAGGGAATGCACAAGCTGGGAGCCACTTCCTTCGACCTACTGAGGGAGGCATGGAATTCCTTGCCTCTCCCAGCCCCGAGAAGGGCCAGAAGGGCCAGTAAGGAGTGATGTCATCTGACCTGCAGAGGACCCAGTGGGAGCAATTTGGCCCCCTGACCCCGAACTGGGTCCACACGTCCCAAGTCTTCTGCAATATGCAGGAGTTCCTTCGCAGATGGGGAAAAGGGTTCCCTAAAGGCCAAAAGTTTGAAAAGTGCTGTCTGAGTCCTGTTTGTTGCCTGTAAGGGCAATTCCTTGACTCTGTTGATGTCAATGAAAACACCTCCTCGGGCTTCATGCGGCTTCTGTTTTTCTCAGAAGACTAATTGGCATTTGCATTGAAAAAAACAAAGGCATTTTTATTACCAGCAATGAACCTTGCCTCAAAACACAAAGTGACTTTAACTTCATATTTTTGTATTTCTCTTGCTGATGCATATTCATATTAGCTGCAAGAAGTAAATTAATTTTACTTTGAAATGGAAAGCTGGTTGCTTTTAGATGAAGTCATGCTGAGAACGATTGCATGGAAAGCTCTTTAAATGCAACTCCCATTCTATTTGCTTTTCTGTCTGTCTGTGATGCAGGAACCAAAGTCTCTCTTCCTCCTAGGGTGTGTGTTTGTTAAAAGGTAATTTCTCTTGAAAGGCTTCATTTGAAGCGGTGTTTTCCTTCTTTTCAGTTGCGGGCTCAGATAAGACCTCCACACAGCAGTCCCTGCAGACCCCACCTCAAAAATGCTATGCAGAGAGCCAAGCTACCTGTCAGCTGTGATGCAGAGACCCAAAGAGCAGTAGGGAGCCCCTCCAAACTGGGTGAAGGCAACTGTGCATGAATGTCTTCTCTGCCCTGGCTGGGGGACTCTCTTCCATTTGTACCACAGCCTGCTCCATCCTGCGGAGTTCTCTGCCTGCCTGCATGCCCGTTTTGGGGAGCTGGAGTAGCTGCCATGGCAGGGGTGGGGGGAGGCAGAGAGGCCTGCTTCTGCCATCCCAGTTGTACATACTTACATTTGGATCCTGTCCACCATCAGCTCAGGAAAATCTGCAAGTGTTTCTGAGCATGTGTAGCATACATTTCCCTCACCATTAAGTAGCTGTTCACCCCCAAGATTAACCTCAAGGGAGAGGATTACCTGGCAGTGTATGGCTTCCAAGCAGCATTAAGAATGGGGCTGGGTCTAGGCTCTGCCTTCTTGCGACAGAAGGGCTCGGTTGACGGAAAGTGCCTCAGCCCAGTTTCCCCTGCATCACAGTTCACCCCATTCAGCAAGGACTGCCAGCCATCTGTGCAGTGCTTTCAGGAGGCTGGAGGGGCTGCAGTGTGGAGGGAGTGTGTGGAAGTCCCCTTATCTCTGGAGCGCCCATGTGGGGCACTAGTTACGAGGATCAGGCTGAGATTCATGAGACCAGAGTTCCAGTCCCCGCTCAGCTATGGAAGCTCACTGGGCCAGTCACAGGCTCTCAACCTAACCTACCTCACAGGGTTGTTGACTGGAGGAAATGAGCGGGGCGGGTGGAGGGGGAATCATGTAAGCTGCCTTGAGTTCCTTGCAAGAGGGAGAAAGGTGGAGTACAACTACAATAATAGTAATAATACACATGATGTTTGATTTCTTTTGTTCAGAGGATTTGAACTTTTGCAGTACTTTCAGATTTGGATACTGAGGGCAGGTTAGAATGGACCATTCCTTTGCTCCTTAAGTTTAGAAGGACATCAAAAGAAATTGTATGGTGCAGAAACCCCAAATAATGGCTAGATATTCAGGACTTGTAAAAAAAATCTGATTGATTTGCCTATTTCAGTTTCATGAGAACTTTTTAAAATAGAGTGCATAGCTATACATCAGGCTAGCATGTTAAGTCACCGTTGCTAAGCTCGAGATGGGAGGCCTTATACACCCTTCTCCCTCTTCTCTTTCTCTCCTTGCTTCACTCCCTCTAATAAGAATCTCATATGTTTAAATAACTTTAACAGTTTGACAGTAAACCCCAAAAATAAGACAACCACCGAAAATACTGTAGTGGTTTTTGCATTCTCGGGAAACCAGGAGTGGGGAATCACTGGGGTTAGTGAGGTGGACCCCATCTGTTTTCCCACCATGCCAAACTCCGAACACCCACCTGGCAAAAACAGTATTATTGTAAGTACAGCAGCAGAGCCCTTGCCTGACTGCCTAGCACCTTACTAACATTTATTAATGTGTCTGGTCACTCACGAAGACCAGAAACAGTTTTCTGGTCTCGGCCTCAGAAGCTGCATGGCCCAAAGAAATCTGCAGGCAGGAAGGAGGCCTTTTGCTAGTGCCAACCTGCTCAGATGCCGAATAGGGAAGCAGATTGGCTCCCCGCTCAGTCATCGGACTGTGGCCAGTGAAAAGAAATGGGTCAGGAGGAAGCTGCCCTGAACCAATTGTCTGTGTTTTGCTTTTAACAATTTGGGAAGTACGTTTGAAATCATCAGGAGCTGTATGGGTGCATTCTGAGCAAAAAGACAAGGTAGGGGGAGGGTTTCACCCTTTGCAGGTGAAAGTATATAATTATACTGGTATATAATTACTGTGTGGACGGTATGACTGCCAGGACTTTGGTCTTTGGACTTCCAGTTCAAGGCAGGAAGGAAATAGCTGCAACAGCCATGTCCCTGTGCAGAGTCGCTTGAGAGCCTGCTTGTATGGCACAGTGGTTGCCACAGGGGCGTCTTTGGGTTCGGGGGGGGAGGGAGTGGGTGCCTTCCAAGGCTCAGTATGTGAAGAGGGTAGGAGGCAGAGCCGGAGACATGGGTATTTCACAGCTATTGCCCTGTTGGTGATGCCCTGTGCATAGCCCACCTGCTCCTCTCATAGAGGAGCAACTGCACAGAGGGCAGTGATGTCTCTGCCAGAAAAGCAGTGGCAGAGCAGATAACGAGTGGGGTTTGTGTGAAATGCAGCAATCGCACAGGAGTGCTGAACATGGCAGCCTCCAAGGTCTGTCCTTCTAATGAGCTGATTTTCTGCAGTCTGCGAAGAGGACAAAGCTGTCTCCTAATTGCCACTGTGCAGCAATGGAAGAACGGAGCTGCAAGGCACATGCGCTGCCCTCCCTGCCCTGTCAGCCTGGCTCCAGCTTGCGCTGCAGCTCTTCCAGAAAGGTCCCCCAGAGCTTTCAGTAGAAACAGCACCGAGACTGATTAATAGCTGGAGCAGGCAACTTCTTCCGAGCTTTTGGGTGCTGTGCATGGCACATTTTTCTGAATGGAAGTGTGGCGGGAGGTGGGAGACTGGCCTCAGTGAGGATCTGTGAAGGGCTCCACCTGTATAGCTGATGCTGCACAAGTGAGGCCCCCGCAAGGGGCATGAAGGCAGACAACATCGAGAGCGGAACGAGGTCCCTGTTCTGACACTGCCGCGACTGACACGGATGTCCACCACACGTTTTTCCTTCTCCATTCTTCATGCTGAAAAGAAACTCCCACGGCATGACTGGAGAAACCTAAGATTCTATCAAAAATAGGCCTGTGGCAATACAGGCAAGTATTATGGCATGATTGGGTTTACTCTGGACTGGTCT
Organism: Varanus komodoensis; assembly: GCF_004798865.1. NCBI lineage: Eukaryota > Metazoa > Chordata > Lepidosauria > Squamata > Varanidae > Varanus > Varanus komodoensis. The sequence goes on from NW_025336624.1 coordinate 375,119, forward strand.
AAGCATACACTCACACAGCCATCTTTGATAGATATATTTTATTAATAGATACTTAAATTGCCTCCCCTTCCTGCTTTTTATAGCTGGAGAGACACAGCCATAAGTTTCCACATCTGATTTCTGGCAGTGAGTCGGTTGCTGTCATGAGCACTTGTTGCAAGGTTTGGGCAGGTCATAAAATGTCCTGTCTTTGTGCAAAACTTTCTAAAAATCCTGGTGACTAGTTATTTGGCCTACTGTGTCTCCATCTGCTAAAAATGCCACCACAGTTTTGCATTCTCAAGACTGAAAACCAAGTTGTCGGATTCACTTATTTTTTTAAAAAAATCATCATCTCTGAGCACCCCTATAGACCACCTTTCCCAAATGCCATTCAGATGTGTTGGACTACAACTCCCACCATCCCCAGCATGGATGGTGGGAATTGCAGTCCAACACACATAAAAGGCATTAGGCTGGGGAATGTTGCAAAGCTGGTCAGCTTCTATTAATATTTTCATGTTTAAGTTTATTACCCACCACCAGCCAGTCTTGTTTATTTTTCATGTTAGAAACTAACATTAGCTACTGTTAGGCCCACTACCTTTACATTAAGCACCATTTTTTTCTTATTCACCATTTCATGCAGGCAAGTTTTAAATCAACCCTTTATTTGAGGAAACCACAGCTGGTAGCAAAGAAGTCTCTGAATAGCAGAGAGGGAGAGACATGTTCCAGTTGAGCCTACCCTGCACAAAGATAGCACAAGGCAGGCCACGCCGTTCCCCATTTTTCTCGTATCAACATCTGGGCACAAGAACGAAAGCCCCCCCGCCCCCCCACCGATCTTACCCCAGAATCGCACTGCTTCCTGAAGCAGCACTAGACCCCTGGCTGTTAGTGTGCTTTGGAGGGCAAGATTCTGAACACAGGCAACTCTGCTCTTTCCAAGTACTGCTGTAGAGAAAGTTGGGTCGGCTTTCAGCCCGCAGAGAGGAAGTGACAATGTAGAAGCAAAAGAAAGCACCCCAAGAGCCTCAGTGGGACAGCAGACCCAGAACAGGGAGGAAAAGCAATGCAGCAAAGACTGCTGCCAATCCAGTGTCAAGACCAAATTCTTAACAAGTGTACAGAAACAAACCTCCATTTCTCGTTCACTATGAAGGAACTGCAGAGGCAAAACAAGACATCAGACCCCCAGAAATCTGTCTGGGAGAAGCAAGGCTCGGGATTTTCCAAATTCTGGGATGCAGGCACAGTGGTGGACCCCACTGGTTTTGGAGGGCAAGTCACGCAGAACAGGTAAGAAAACAGACTCGTTGTTGCAGGCAATGCCTGAAGAAGAGGAAAGGATGGTCTCTTGTACCCACATGGGGTGGACAGCAAGATGCCTTCCATGGCAGAACAGCCCCTGGCAGAGTAGCCCTGCCCTACCTCCACCCCACTGCTTCTCCCCGAACAGCTCAGTTCAGTCCCAAGTGTGGCAAGTCGACCTGGGAAGGCACTTCAGACCAATGGTGATGCTGGGGCAGAGTAAGGGGAGAAGATGCTGATGTCCCAGCGGAGAGGCTGCCGCCTAAAGCACTCGAAGCCGGAGCGGGAGCAATAGAAGCCGGGTGGGCAGCAGTGGCGTCTGTCATGGCAGCAGGTTCCCTGAAAAAAGGGCAGCAGGGTGGGGGAAAAGAGAACAAAAGGATGACAGTTTTGGCAGAAAAAACTTCGGTTTGAAAGATCTAGAGTAGGGGCTTGAGACTGGAAGTCTATGGGCAGCTTTCCACAGCAGTAAGAATGCATCCAGGCTACAAGGCTGCGTTCCTCTCTTCAGGTTTTGTTCTCCCTTCATATCCTGCCTTCAGGAGAGGGAACTGCTTTTAAAAACACACAAGTGGTGATGCGCATGGCGTGATGTTGAAGAAGTGGGAGGACAGCCCTGGGACCTGCACCCAGCTAAAAGAAGTTGTTTGGTGCGGAAGTGAAACACCAAAGCTGCTGTTGCTGTGTCACACAAAACAGGTCGAGCCACCCAAAGGCAAAGGAAACATCCAGTCCCTAAAAGTCACATCCATTAAATGCAAACACAATCCTATAGAAAAAAACCACTGTAATACTACCCAAGAGCAGAGCAACAGCTAGTACTTACCTCAGGAGGCCCTTATATCTAAGACAGCCTTCCCCAGTCTGGCTGTGCTGGCTGGGGACAATGGAAATTGCACCCCAACATCTTGAAGGGCACCAGGCTATGGAAGGATTATCTAAGAGCCTATATAGTTTAATATCAGAGGAGGGAACATTCACAGAATACTATTTCTGATGAGAAGTGAAAATGTAACATTCCTTCCACTCCATTCTCCAACAGTACACACTGCACACAAACTGGCTACTTGTGTAAGTTCTTCTACACACCTACCATTCTAAGTTGTGTTACGAACTGGTCTATAAAAATGCAAAGCAATATCGTCTCTGCCCGGGCTGTATTTCCATACCAGAGCAACACTGGAGGAATCCCTCCGTATGCACAAGCAAGGGACTCCCCTGTTGATCTTAGGTACCTGCTTGTTTTATGAAAGTGTGCTGTCTGATTGCAAAGTTTTTTTTATACGAATTTTAATGTATTGCTAGCAGGGGCTAGAAATACATTAAATACATGATATAAGAGGTCCTGAGAAGAGCCAGGTCCAGTGACATTACCAGATGCTCTTCAAGTTCAAGGGTACTCCACATTAACCAACACACTCCAAAGTTCTGGTTGGGCTTTCTCAGTGAATTTATGCAGATGCTAAGAATGTTGGGGACCGAACAGAACTTTGCAGGACAACACAAAACAACGGCTACAGTGCTGCGCGCTGGATGTAACCCGACAATGTATTCCACGCTCCACACCAGTGGTTTTCAACTGCCGGTCTGTGGACTGGTACCAGTCCGCCACAGATTTCCTGTTGGTCTGTGGGGGCCTGCTTGCCACAGACCAGTGCAGGGGTGGGCTGTGCTCCATCACCTCTTCCTCGGTTGGCATTGCAGTTGTGGTGGGGGCAGGGAAAGATGGTTCCCCGAGGTGGTTTTCCTGCTTTCGCCAGTCCTCAGCTGTGGAAAGGCTGAAAACCACTGCTCTACACTAGGCAGCCTCCCACACCCTAGCCTCACCACAATACCACAGTTGATACAACCATGGCGATCTTGGTCCAGCCTACTGACGTTGGTCCAGATAATCAGTATCATTGTAAGGCACCTGAAACTGTGAAACCACCACCTCCTCAGTCACCTTGCCCATGAGCAGAACATTTGAGACAAACTTTTTGGGTCACGGGAAGATTTCGCTAATAACCCTCTTGCCAGTGCCTCTTTCAAGATACCTGCAAGAAGATGCCAATCACTTCCCCACGCTATGTGGCCAGCCCTATCCTGGCTGATTTAATTTGCCAGGATTAGCAGGGGTCGAGCAAGAAGAGGCAGTCCTTGCCTTGCCACACACCCAGCCCCCTCCCCACAAGCTGAAAAGAGCTGGGCGGGACACTGGCAGCGTTGCACTCCCTCGAGCCAAGATGGGCCGGAGTGACTGCATTGGTAAGCAATGAAGCAAGTTGCTTGCAATATTTGTCTATCTAATGACCAATTAGTGTCAACAGCAGGTGTAGTTCAAGATGCTCACCTGCCTCCCCAGCTGTGGGTAGGAGATAGATTGGGATCCGCTGGCTGATTTGTAGTGGATCAGTCAAAATTTGCTGACCCTGAATCATGTACACTTTAAAAAGTGGGGGGAATCTTTTCCTATTTTTTCTGGGTTTTCCCTTAGCTCTAGCTGGAAAGTAAGTCAAAAATCAAAGTAGGTTTCAGAAGTATGAAGGTATGGCTGTCCCTGATATACTTAAACGAAATTCTTTGGTCTTGCAGAACTGTTAATGGTTTTCCAGCTCTACCAATCAAAGAATGCCCTCAGATTCCCATCCCTCCTTTGTGACTGCCCAATTTGGAGAAAATAGGTCTCATACATACACATGCACACCCAGGGCTCCTTTTAAGAGAGTCACAGACTGAAATCCTGTTCATGGTCCCTCATGAAGGCCATCAGCTCCCCAGCCTGGGCACTGACCTTGCTGTAGGGGCAACAAGCCCACCCACCCGAGTGTGCCTTGCAGCAGGTCTGCTCGCCACGACAGTAGTGCTGGTCCCCGCATGGCGAGTCCCGGCTGGAGGCGGCAGCAAACCAAGCGGCCAGCAGCGCCCCGGCATCCAGGGGCTTGGGCTTCGGCTGCTTCTCACAGGACTGGGCCATAACGTTGCAGGTGTATCCAGAGGGGCAGCAGTGCAGGTGATCCTCGCAGCAGACAGCCTACAGAGGACCAGAGGAGCAAATCCTAGTAGTGGACAGGCACACCTAGCCAAAGAGCTGCCAATACAGAAAGGCAGCCTTAATTTAAAAAAAACTGCTAAAAAACCGGTACTTGTCTTATTAAGAAACATGCCTTTTTACAACATTCAGGAACAAAACAATAGCACCATCTACAACACTGAACACTTGTGTTAAAATAGAAATACATAGAAACTGTTAGGTTATTTCTGCGTGGCCTGTTTTGCTTTATACTGCCAGATGGATCTGGCACACAAGCAGAGAGGTGAGAACACAATGGAGGGAGACTGACCTGGCCCAGACCCGGGCCTCCCCCTTTACCCCATTTCCTTTCGCTTCTGGGCTTGCCCATTTTAGCCCAGGCCAAAGCATTGGATGGGGAGAGGCAGCCAGAGCTGACAGACAGATTGCGACAGCCAGACAGATGGAGAGCAGGAGGCGGAGAATGGCTTAAGTCACACTGAGTTTGTTACAAGAAAAAGGCAGGATACAAGTCAAATAAAATAAACAACAAACCTGGATGGCATTTGCTTCCAGAGCAGAACACAAGCAGGTAAAGGGATGTAAGTCAGGCATGGCAGTGTCTGGACTTCCACTGCCCAGCTGAAGCCCCCTGCCTGTCTGCCGTGCGGTAGCCAGGGTCACACAGGGTAGCCCAACCAACCAAAGAGCAGAAGGAAGGGGACACGAGAAGGCACCTCAACCAGAGGCTTTGCCAATCTTGCCCTGCACTGCCAGCCCTGAGGGGCAGCAGCTCACCCTGCCCTATCCAGAGCTGCCGGATTCCTACCCAGGACCTTCTGCATGCACAGCAGATGCTCTACCCCACAGAGCAATGGAAGGAGCAAATTCTTTTGTATCTTTGTGGTTATTATGGTGCCGTGATATAGGCCAATTTAAAATACGCATCTGCACATACCACTCTTTTTCTTTCTCATAGGGTTAGAAAACAGTGTTTCTAACAGGTTCTTAGCTATTAGTAAGCAAATAGCAAGGAGAGTAGAAATGTAGCGTACATGTTTTGCAGTTGCATTAATTCATGCATTAAGCACTTGCACGGGGCGCTGCAAGGGGAAATGGTCAATAAATCCAGGGTCCAGAGCTGTGTAGCAGCACCACTGCCCAGCTTCCAGTACCGCGGAGTCCATTTAAAGCATTACGAAGCAAAAGGATATAGCCTGCCGCATGTCAACGGATATGGGACTATCACAGGGTGCCTATATGTTTCCAGTGCAGCAGGGGCAGTGCCCAGCACACTAAGGGCGGTGTCGGGACTGGGCTCACCTTGGGCAGCTGGCAGCAGCTCCAGTCACCTGACACACCCCTGCAGCATGTCTGCCCTTCCTTGCAGCTGGCAGTGTCGTTGCAGCGGATGCCCCGGCTTTGCGGCCCGCTGGCGGGGAGCTTGCGAACCCAAGGCAGGGAGTGTCCTGGCTTCAGGCAGATGCCCAAGGATGAATTACAGGTGTAGCCCTCAGGGCAGCAGTGCCTGCCGTCAGTGCAACAGACAGCCTGTTGGGAAGATGGACAGACTGTTCTGATACACAGGAACCATACCATTGCCAAACTCCTTAATGGGAAAGGAAAATGGCAGCTAGCCGAAACCCAGCCCTTTGTCTGCAAGCACATGCAGCCACCCAGAAAAGAAGAGGAAATTGAGAGGCAGTGAGGAGTGTACCAAGGGAATGGAGAAGGTTGTGTTGCCATGTGTGGTGTCTCTGTCTCTGTGCTTTTCAGAGCCCATGTGAAAAGGGGGTGATTTTGGTGGGCAAGGATGATTTGACAGTTAGGACCCTACGCTACCTTTGAGTTTCTTGGCTAAGTTTGTCTTCTTTGAAATGGGCACCAGAGAAAAAAGCTGTGGACTTAAAGTAATGATGTTTGCTTTGACACCCAAGCCCACATCTGGGCAAGTTACTTTTCTTTTAACCTAACCTTTTGCCACCTGAGTAATAGGTGCATTGTAACTGACCATGCCCTGACATGAAGGCCTGAGGCAAGCCATTTTGTGGGAGCACCTGCGACACTCCCAGAATTCTGCATGTGCTCACTGGCCCGAGAAGAAGGGAAATCCCTGCTATAAGGTGTCAATATTATGATCTTTTCCAGTAGGGCTGTAGAGTGGGGACAAAGGCTGAGGAAGCGTGTTTTGGGAGGTGGGCCATGGTGACTGTGGGCACGGCTACACCCAGGGACACCCAACCTGGCCACTCAGTGCTCTGCTGCATGTGAGAGAGGGGAGTGCTGGGGGTGGCCACATTGGCTGGCTGGGAAAGATGGGAACTATAGTCCAGGACATCTGGAGTGCTCCATGTTTGGGTGCTGTGCCTTCTGCCTCCCCAACAGGTCCATGTTTCTAAGGAAGGAGTGGAACAGGCTCATCAGGGCTGAAACGTTTTCTCCTATGAAGGGGTGATTGCTGAGCACCTGCAGCATGTGTGGTGGGGAGGGCCACTTGTGGCCATCCAGCTGCTCTGGCCTGCAAAGTCACTGGTTATGCTGCTTAGCGTTGATCGGGGTTCTACTGCAGATCTTAAGTTGATGGGACTTGCCCTGCACAGCTGGGGTTAAAGAGAAGAGTGGAGCCACATGGCATGGAGATCACTGCCTGTTCAACTGAAGTCAGGCATGGCCATTAACCATGGAAGCAGTACCGGGAACCAAGCACAGCCTAGAGAGTTTTCCTGTATTTGAGAAAGTGCAGGCATGCACACCAGCTTTCAGCATCTTTCCCAGACTATTACAACACCCATAATCCCTGACAGCTGTCCATGCCGGTTGCAGCTTGCAGTGCAACAACATGTGAAGTCCCACCCAGACTCCCTACACCAACCCTAACCCAACAGGCTCAGCTCTGGGAAAGAACAGCACAGCCAAGTCAGCCAGCAGGACATCTCCATGTCTGCTCAGCTTTCTTGCCACCATATTTCACATCTTCGTCTGCCTTGCCAGACAAAAGCCACTGAGATCCACTGGGAAAGCTCCCCACTTCTAATGCTGTGTTCTACATCAGAGAAAAAGTCCACTTACCAGTGCCAGATAAGTCTGCAGTCAATGCTCCCCAAATCTTCAATCTTCACAGAGTGAAAATTAGGAGACAGCGCTCCCCACTTCCCCCCAATGCCCTCAGTAGCCTCCAGATGTGGGCATGGAGCTGAGGGCATGAAGAATGGGCCTATGGGGGAGCCCACACCTTTCTATGCTACATGGACAACCACAGGAAAAACCATATACCACGGGCTGTAAAACCACACAAACCCAAAACTCCACAGTATACCAGGGTGGAACTGGACAGCATGAACATGCAACCCATGAATGACTCTTAGTCACAACAGGCCAGAGGCCTGCCTCCATGGCTTGCATGCCTGTCAGCACCACCACATGGCGAGTACTGACCCGCTTACCTGCGGCAGGGGGCAGCACCCCCATGTGCCTGAGGCCTTCTTGCAGCAGGTGTTTCCATCCGGACACGAGTGTTCTGCATCACAACGCACCTCGTGAGCTGCAGGAAGAACATGGAGGAGGATCATGTCGGAGCAGGACCTCTGGGGCCTCCCACATCCCTTGTCTTCCTCTCAAGCAACTGACGGGGTGAGCCGGGGCAGGGCATATGTTGCCCTCCACATTTTGTGCTAAAACTCCTACCATCCTTGGCTGTTGGAGTGCGGGGAACAGCACGGAGGGAGCCTCGGCACTGGCTAAGAGCTGAGCTGGGGGGCAAGAAAAATGCTCCTGCCATCTCTCAGGGGTACTACTGCACTTTCGATTTGGTATTGGAGCAGAGCAGGTGATGTCCCAAATCTCAGTGCCAAAACTAGTTCCCCATATATACAGTCATGTGTTTAAGATCATAATCGCTCTGGAGTTGCATTCACATAGGGTATATTTCACTGTTAAATTTGAAAATGCAACTCAGGCGAGAATAAGCAACAGAACAGAAAGATGCGCTAGCACCAAACCACAATTGATGATAAGCATCTTAGTTAACTCTGGTTGGCAGAGTATGTCTTTTCTGCTTTGCATATTTTCCTACCATTATATCCAGCCGTCTTGTAAAAATCTGTCCTCTCTCACCTTTGGCATCAACCCACTTTTCTCCTCCTTTGTCCCCCACATTCTATGAGCTTCCTTCCACTAATTCAATGTGCCATCATCTCACAAGAATCACTGTTACACTGTCAGCATTTCACCACTCAGATGTGGTTTCTTCTGCCTTCCTGATTGCGCATGATACACCCCCTTGCACAGCACTGAGTCTTCCTCACTTGTTTGCACATCCACAGGGAGGTGGGTGATTGGCAGCAACTGGCGCAGGGTCATGATGCATGTGGAATGGGTCAGGTCACACGTGGTGCCCTGTGGGCAGCAGTGCAGGTGGTCGGGGCAGCACACAGCCTAGAGGAAAAGCAGGAGCAAGGGCACAGGTCAGTGGGCCAGGCAGCAGCTCGGTGGGTAGCAAGCGGGGCCTCTGGCACCGATCCACGCCAAGCACGTCCACCCTCTGAGGGCTGCTTACGTTCTATGCCTTGCTTTAAGTAAGTTCTGACCCAGCAACCCAGATTTTCTGGGCAACATATACTCAAACATTTTAAAACAATTAAAATATAGCATCCAAAGATGGAATCACAATATATACACACAGAAACAAGCACAAAGCAAAGGTCAGAGGCCAAACCAAAACTGAGAAAATACCCTGACTGCAGACAGTTCAAGTAACCTCAATTAAGCCTTTTCCTGCCTGGAGATTGTGAAAGGCAGTTGGGCAGCCTGCACTGACCATGAGCCGCCCCTCTAAGTGCCCTTTGTAATGCAATTTCCTGAAATGCAATGGGGAGCAAATTCCACCAGGGGTGGGATCCGATTGCCAGCAAGGCTCTGGGGCTCCCCCATTTGCATTGTGCAACGGTCCCAGCTGGGGCTGGAAATCCCTCACCCCCACCTTGCAGAAGTCAAGCTGCCCACTGAGAGCAAAGGTGTGAGGGTTCCTTGCTGAGAAGGTGCCATCCTTTGCCAACAGCATTCCTGACAGCTCTTTAAGGCAAATGGAGCTTGACAGTTCAGCTCCTTTTCCCCTTGAAGAGCAGTGGGGAAGTAGCTGGACTCTCCCCAAGCTCACCAAGGGTCTGAACAATGCATATGGTTGCACACCCATGAGGATCAAAGGGGGAAATGGAAAATGAGATGAGGCTGGCCATGGGAAGCAAGCGGGAGGGGTTTCCAGCCCCGGCTGAGACAACATCTAGAGAGTCAGTCACCACAAGAGGGCAGCAGGCCCCCCTCTGAAGATGTTCTCTACTGAGCTGGAACATGCCCCATCAGGCTTCAGGGAATGGCCCTTGTTGGCACAACATTTGTAGAGGCAAAAATAAATTAATTAAAAATTAGAAATAACTGGACAACCATGGGAAGCCCCTCCAAAGAGCCAAGGACACACTGAGGGGCACCTCATGCCTACCTCTAAAGGCGACTGTGCAATCTGGCTCTGCGGCAGGCTTTTGCCGTCCTGGGAGGGGGGGAATTGTAAAAAGGGCAGCTGCAGCAAACCACAACTGGCTTATGAGCATGGCTTCCAGAGGGAGGAAACTCACCCCCCTCTGTGGTGTCTGGTGGGATATTGCCTGGACACATCAGAGGGATGGAGGTGAGGAGGGGGCAAGGCCCCACAATGAGCCCAGTCACCTGCCAGGTTCATTTCGGGGACTTTGTTGAGCTCAACTATTGGCTATGCTGGTTGAGGATTGTGGAGCCTGCTGTCCAAGTTATCTGGAGGGCAGCAGAGTTGGAGAAGGCTCCACAAGTGGCACAGAGGAAGCCGCTGGGACTAGTCCCACGCTCCAGGCATCCAGCTGCCCTCCATACTTACATTCGGCAAGGGGCAGCAGCCATAGTGGCTGGAGGGGAGTCGGCAGCAGGTGGCAGTTTCCAGACAGCTCGACTGGTTATCGGGGCAAATATTTCTTTGAGGAACACCTGAGGAGTGGTGAGGAAGGAAAAAAGTCAATTAAGGGGTGAGATATGATGCCCTGCAGAGGGGACAGGCAGCTGCTGGCCTCCAGCTGTGGCCAGCACACACCCACTGGACAGGGACCGCCTTTCCACCCGTCGCCCTGTTCCATACTTGCCACTGGCGCTTGCTTCCTCGCTGGGAACTTCTCCTGAAGAGGCTGCTTCCCGGAGGCCGCCGAGCACTGTGCATGCACAAGATCACAACGCATGCCATGGGGACAGCAGTGGATCCCGTCGGAACAGCAGGATGCCTGGGAAAGGGAGGAGACTGGTGTGCCACCTCTCCCCATCCACGCCCCCCCCCCCCCCGGGGAGGGATTCCCCAGCAGAGCATGACAGGGGCACATACGTTCTGTTTTTAGAAGTCCTTTTTTAATGGCTGTTCTTTTATTAAATTGCCCTGTAAAATCAATGTGGGTCCTGCCAATGGGCAAGGATTCTCCATACTTCCAGTAACCAGCTCTTAACATTGCCTGGGCTGGCTGTAAATGAATACCAAGCCAACTCATGATCTTGACTCAAAATTTTCTCATCCATATATCCTAAAAATACAACAATTGGGTTGAATGGCATTTCATAAGTTAACCTAAGTATAATTGTATTTACCATGTTTCCCTAAAAGAACTCTCTTAGGAAAACTCCAACGAATATGGTTAAAAAATGCATTTCTTTTTTGGCAGCACTGACACTGATCTGCTCCTTTCTTATCAATCTTGAACAGCTGCACAGGAACAAAGTGCCACCCATAAATGTTATACTGATCCTCTACTGTTTGTGCAACAGTCCTTCTGCACAGCCATTTTTATTATGCTATTGCATGATATTTTCCACAGGTATGCAGAAATACATTACCCTCCCAGTAATCTATAAATAATGCTTTATAAAGCCTAATGACAACCTTTTTTAATGCTAAAAGTTTCTGTCCTAAGTCCTTAGTGCTTTGAACTATATCTGTGTGGGGGTGCGCACGCGCGCATGCATGTATATTTCTTTGGCTTGCTCATATTTGGCCCCCATACCTCAGGCAATGGGCAGCAGCCCCAGGATCCATCAGCCATCGGACAACAAGTAGATTCATTTGGGCATTCTGATTCACCATCTGGGCACTGAACAGCACCAAATTTAGTAGAAGTTAAAACTAAAAAATAAAAAGGAGGGGTTGCAAGTTTTATCAAAGTTTTGAAAAGCTCAGAAACTCAGATGAAGTCATTGGGAACATAAATTTTAAAACTCCTATGATGCTAGCAAAGATCACACACATCTCTGGGCTGATAGTGCACCTTTGGAGGACTGTCCAGAGAAACCAAGGGAGTGGCGGACAACTATCTGGGGCATCTTTTGGACAAAGTCTGCAACTAGAACCTGCTGCACATTGGCGGCAGGTGCTTCCCAGATCATTGCCCCAGCTGAGATGTCAAATTCCTACACTTGCACAACTCTGAATCTCTGTGGTTGTGCAACTGTGCCTCTTTGTTGTTTTTAGAAAACTTATTAGGCAACATTTGTTCTTATTAAGAATGTCTGGCCAGCCATTGACAGCCATGCCAAGGTCCAACTTGGGCATGTTGAGTGGACTGTCAACATGTGAGTCATGAAATAATGGGAATCACCAGCTGACAAGTGATCTCAAAGAAAAAGAAAGTCAAAGGACAAAAATTGGAGGGCAGCTGGCAAGCAAATCACTAGCTAATCCACTGTACCCATGATGGGGCTGGTTGTCTGGGTTTGGATGACATGACAATCCATCATGGGTACAACCAGCCAGGTAACCAGCTAAGGCTTGTCTTCGTGGCTTGCTGTCTTCAAACAATCCCTTCTGCAGGAATTAATCTGGCTTTGCACAATATGACAAGCCCACGACGCTGGGTTGTCCAACCCGGGCACTTTGAGTTTCCTGCCTATCAAGTGGGCACCCAGTTGCCTCCCTCACTGGGATCTTTTTATTTCCTTTGCTGGGAAGAAAAAGGCTCTTCAATTCAATAGCACTGTATCTAAAGGACACCGTGTGAGAGAGGTAGGAGCTTTCAGTTCAGTCCCTCCCTGCACAGGGCTAATCAACAGCAACTATTCTGTGGAAAAGAGGGGAGACACGTGCATCAGAGAATGTCAGCTGGATTCCCCCATTCCTAAGACATTTCACCAGTCTTGCTGACAGTCTAATTATTTGATTTTCCTTCTCTCCACCCTCTTTTCCTCCTGTGTCCTGTTTTAGATTGTAAGCCTGTGGACAGGGATTGCCCTTCTGCTGACTGTTTGTGAGTGATGTCAGGAGCCTTTTTAGGCTGAAAGACAGGACAAACCTGCTTCAAATAAATACAACAATAGCAATAGACTTTCTTAGAAGTTGTGGGCAGAGGGCAAAGAAAGAGAATATAACCAAAGAGTGCACAATACCATTCCTACAAGACATGCACTGGGTGCAGTTTGCTTTTAGACCCAGTTTAAAGTTCTAGATACTGATTTCCTGGCTTAAGCAATGTTCCCTTGTCTTTTTCAAGAGATCTGCAGAAGCTTTCACATCCCCTTGCTTAGGAAAATACCAACTGCAAAGGCTAAAAGCTGGGCCTAACCTTATGGAATGCTTTACTCACTCGAGTGTATTTAGGAAGTAAATGAAGGCCCTTCTGTTTAGAAATACTTTTAGGCCCTGCTTCTGTTTCTAGCCCATTTTATTTTGGATGTTTAATTCCATCTCTTTCAATACCTTCATTCTGCAAGCACAATTGTCCATCAGCACTGCAATAGGAACCAGAGGGGCAGCAATGACGTTTGTCAGCACAAGAGGTGGCCTGTGGGAAAGAAGGCAGCAGCCAGTCAAATGCTGAAAAGCATTCAGAAACAGCCATGAAACGCCAGTCCTTGAAGAGTATGCCAGCGGTCTCCAACAGCAGTCTTCCAGCTGAGTGCAACTTCCATCATGACCAACCATACTGAAAACATTGGATAGCATCCAAAGTAGATCCAACAAGAGATAACTAGCCTTAAGATGCTGAGAAAAGAGTTTATTGTGTAAGGAGCCCAACATACTGAGTCCTTCCTTTGGGGGATTCCATAAAAGCCTTCAAGAATTCTGTCTCATATTTAAAGACAGACAAGTTCCCTTGAGGGAACAGGGTTGAAATGAATTGGGCTTCTTAAGGAATAAACTATTTTTCTAGCATCCTGAGGTGGGCTTCTTTTTTGTTCTATCAATCCCAGTCACTGCTGGCAGGCGGTGATGGAACATGTATGGTACAGCTTTCTTTCACCTAATGCCCACCAGCTGATTGACTACTTTTGAGAGGAGGGCTGGAAAGGAAGGCGCCACAACCTCTGTTGATTTTGAGAAAGAGATGTCAAGAGATTCAAGTCTACCTGCAACCAAGACAGATGGACAGGTGTGACTGCTGTGATTATGTCAACAGTATGACACTGCTTCTCACAAAATTCTGCCCTGTTTTGTTCCACAGCTCACCTCTTTCCAAGGGCAGCAGGCAAAGGAACTGCCCTCAGTATGCACACAGGAATATTCTTCGGGACACGTGGTACCATCAGGACATACAACACCAGGGATCTTGTTCGAGCTCTCTGCATACAGCGTGCCCTGTGATGCTCTCATGAGCTAGAAGCAGAAAGAGGAAGGATGAACATTGGTTGCAATTCTGCTTCCTACAACCTGTTCATGGAAATTGCAAGATCTCACACCTCCCTTCAGGGGTGGGGGCAGCAGCAGCAGCTATGAAAATGCAGCTAGAGAGGAGGAGTGGGCAACATGAGCCTGAGGGGGCCATGCAGTTGTCCTGGTTTTTCTTTGGGTTTTGTTTTTTGTTGTTGTTGTTTTTTGCTCCCCCCCCCCCCCGCTTGCCCCATTACCTCCTGACAGCTCAGTGGGGTGTTGGGAGGAACACTGTATGGGAAAATCCTTTGCTACACACAAGCCAGGGCCCCCCCTCTGAATCTACTGCATATCTCAGAGAACTTATTGTGCTGATCCATAAATCTGATTTGTTCCCTGGCTTTCTACTAGGCTGGCTTGATTACACTGCTTGATTAAAACAATATAATTACATTCAAGCACAATGAAAAACAACCGTCAGAGAATAAAGCAACATCCAGTCCAACACAGCCATTTACATACAAGCAGCCTGCTTGACTAAAGAAGTATTTGCCTGCCAGTGGAAGGAGAGGAGAGAGGAAGCCATTCTAGTTCCCCAGACTGGGAGAGGCCTCTGAAAAAGTCTACCATCAAACACACCTCTGAAGGTGCTAGTCTCTAACGCAGGGTCTTCTGAAGAACTTTCAGCCCTGCCATGCTTGTATGGGAGAAGGTGCTCTTCCAGGCAGCCAGAGCCCAAGCCACAGAGGGCTTTACTAGCACTTTCAATTCAAACCAGCACTTTGAATTCTGCCTGGAAACAGGCAAGAGGCAGGAAAGTTACTGAAACATGTGCTCCCAATAACTTTGGACACCAGAGAAAGGAAAAACTAAGTACATTTGCTATCTACTGGAGGACTTGGTATACAGCAAGCTACAGTCCTCAATTAAATAAAACAAACAGATGCATCACACAAATTTTCAACTGTATACAGAGGCCTATTTGTAAGAAATGCTTTGCAGTTGCCACCCAGTTACAGATCCTACCTGTGGCTGGTTGCAGCAGGCATATTCATCCCCTTCAGGCAGCTTGCAGCAAGTAGAGATGCCCTCACATGTATGTCCATTAGGGCACTTCAGAGAAGAAGTTGTCCCACCCAACACAATATACACCATCCACCGTGCCCACATCTTGGCCTTGAACCTGAAGCCTGGCACAAGGAGGAAGAGACATTACAGGTGAGCTAGCAATTTCCTGCTGGCTACCACACTGCAGTGAAAAGACCAAGAAAGTGACTCTCATCAAAGTATCCGATCATAAATCAGGAGTTGTGCATCGAATTTGCGAATTCTATCCGCTAAGCTGCCCAGCTGAGTCAGCTGATCTAAAGGAGCCCCATGTGAGTCATATAATCTGCATCAGAGATCACATGGGGGAACTCTGTGTCTGAAGAGGGCCATGAAAACTGTCTGAGCCCAAAGAGAAAGCCTGACTTTGATTAGGCTAGCACTGCAGATAGCATTGTTCCCTGCTCAACTCCACCATCCACAAGAATTCTCCCCCAACAAACCTGTTTTGCCCACAGCATTTCCACAAGAGAAATTTACCTGCAAATAAAGAACTGTGGCTATGCTTAGGACTACCACAACTCATATAATATACCAAGGGAATACCAACTTCAAGGTGCCTGAGGGTTGCATCCAGCTTTGCTTTTGCATCAGGGGAACTAGAGACATCACAACAAATGGTATTTTCTATCAAAGCGAAACGGTTTGCCAATCCCGATGGAGGAGATGAGGAAAAGGTTAACCAGAGAGTTTAGGCTTGAACAGAATGTAAATGGTCATTGTGTCCCAAGAGAAAGAGACAAGTTAGGAAGTTTGCTTGATATAGAATGGCAATCAGAAAATGCAAATCTAGAGAAGCAAATGTAAATGAAGCAAATGTTTTTATTGCCAGGGGTTAAAACAATTGGCCAGACAGGCTAAGAAAGGCTGCCAAAAGTTTATAAAGGCTGTTAGACTGCAACTGTTTACTTACTACCTCCTCCTCGCATGCACACCTCCTGTTGGAACATTTATGTGGCAAGTCCTTTATTTGAAAGGACCTCCTGGACTGAACCTGACAGGAGGCTTCAGCCTCTCCTGGGATTAATTTTGGAAGTCCCACAACCTGGGCAACAGGCTTCAGATTCTTTCACCAAATGATTTGGGGTAGCCCAAAGTTTATTGTGAGGTGGACAGACACAGTTCTTTATTTCTGGATCTACGAGCCTGAGGAAAGTATATGACAGTATCCTGAACAAACACAAAGTGTTAGGCTAGGTGCAATGCAGGGGTGTTTCACAGTGGCCATTCTCCTAGAGGTGTTGGTGGCCGATACTTAATCTGCAGTGCACACACCCAGTTCCTCCTCATGAAAGATGGCACACTTGCATGTACACAAAGAACAAACAAGAAGTAAAAACACGAAAATCCAAATTCAGAGAACCAGGACTATGCATCCACTTAGACAGAAGAGAAAACACAGATGGATTTTCAAGATCAAAATCCCAATTTATTAGGTACGATTGTCTCTTCTACAACACCAGAAAATCATGAAGACAAAGTAGCATCCTTCGGTGGAACTTGCACACAAGGTTTTGTAAAAGCAACACAGAACCCTTCAACAACCAGACAGGAAAGGTACCCAACTCCCATTTAGCGAAGAACAGCATGCATGCAGCTCTAGTTTTTAACCACTTTGGACGAGACAATGGCCTAGCAGCCAGTCCTACTATTATCGGTCCGAATGCTCATTACTCCGAGGAAGGTAAATCCGAGTCTGATCGCTGGCATTTCAAACCATCGGCAGGCCTGACAGCTTTGCAGCATTTCCTCAATTACCACTTCCCATGCTTTTCAGGCAGTGTTTTGGCATTCGGTCCCAAGGTCCAATCCTAACTCTAACTATCTGTCACGATGACAGAACGAAGAAATTACCCCTTGTCTTATCCTCCCGCCAGGTGCGAGGGAGAGCGCGGGGCAACGCAAGCGCCCGATCGCAGGGCGCCCTGCCACTTCGGAGCACGCCGTTTCCAGCCAAGGCTAGCCAGGAAGTAGAACGAGCAAAGAGCAGCCAGCTTCCCCTCGGCGTCTGCCTACATCTTGCACTCCGGAGCATGCCGTCTCTGAAGACTCATAGCCGCAGGGCTTGGGAAGTCTCACTCCCCCTACAACACGCTCCCCAGAAAGACCCTTTGCGGTCCAGGCACTCACCCGTTGCACCGGCTCCCGCGACGGCTGGTTGCGTGCCGCCAGGCGAGCAAAGCCCAGGTTCAGGCCACGCCGTTCTAAGTAGGCTTGCTCAAGCCGCCCCTCCTACCACCAGCGCTTGGGCGCTTTCTTTCTTTAAAGCAGCGGGGAGTTGCACCCCTTTGCTCCTGGTTAGTTGGGCCCACGGCCTCGCCTCCCCGCCCTAGATGTGATGCCGGTCACACGATCACATTAGTCATTTTCCAAACACGTGCGCGATATTACTAGTTCAAATATAAACTCACGATCCAGTGGGAGGAGGGGCCTGCAGGGGCCAGTCTCAGTCCCGGAACTTCTTGCTGAGAAGCCGCGGCTCGACCCGGAAGTAGTTGCCAAGAAAAGCGCTCCTGCAGCTCCGCACATTTGACTTCTAGATGCAGCCAGGTTCCCCCCCATCAGACTTTGATGCAAGGGATTAGTCCTTAGAAAAGCAAGCGATGCAAACAGGAGGGTTCGTAAGGGCATGTGAAGAATCCTTCCCCTGCGCTGCTAAGAACTAAATGCATCCTCAACACGTAAAGTTAAGCAGTAGGACTTCCAGATCTGGCTACCTTGTACCAGAGCAGTTGTTGCAAACTGCAAATTGCATGCTGAAGAAACCCTCTGCGGTTCAACTCTTGGCTGAGGTATTAACATTTTCGTGCAGTTTTTGCTGGACAATAAAACAACAACTTTAACACTTTTTTAAATACCAGGTATCCAGAAAGTAATGCGAATGAAATTCGTATGCTCCAGAAGGGCTCTGTGAAGGGAGAAGCTGACCCAGGTCACTTGGGGTGGGGTGCCAGGTATATGTTATAGAACACTGCTCAGTTGCATTCTAGCCCTGTCAGAGTCAAGACACCTTGTTCAAGTGCCTCGTATTAAGGATAATGCAAGTGAGTTTGGAACAGCAGCGCATGATAAAATGTGTGAAATTGGGTAAAAGTGCATCAGAAACTCTGGAAATGGTGAGGAAAGCTAATGGAAAAACTGTGCTATCATCTGCACAAGTGTACCAATGGCACAAGGCCTTCAAGGAAGGATGAGAAGGTGCTGAAGATGAACAATGATCAGGACGCCCCTCTTCGTCAAAAAGGAACAAAATGTGGATGCAGTGAGGTCTGTTCTCAATCATGATTGACGGCTCACTATCAGAATGATTGCAGAGGAAATGGGATTTACCAAGTTAATTGTTCATGAAATTGTGGCTTAGGATTTGAACATATGAGAAAAGTGTGTGCAGCACTTGTTCCAAAGTACTTGTTACCTGATCAGAAGGAACACCGTCAACTTGTGTGCCAAGACCTATTGGCCTGTTTGGAAAGAGACCCTGATTTTTTGAGTTAAATGATCACGGGAGATGAATTCTGGGTGTTTGAGTATGATCCCAAGACAAAGAAACAAAGTTCAGAATGGCACACACCCTCATCCCCAAGAAAGCTCAAATGAGTAAATCAATGGTCACTGGTTTTTTTAATTCATTGGAATTGTCCATAAGGAATTTGTATCTACTGGTCAAACTGTGAATCGAAGATTTTACCTGGAAGTTCTTGGTCACTTGAGACAAAGAGTTCTTTGTGTGCGTCCTGAGATCAGCTCAACTTGGATCCTTCATCATGACAAGGCACCAAGTCACACTGCTTTGGCTGTCATAGAGTTTTTGGCTGAAAAACACATCACAGTGCTTCTCCATCCATCCTACAGCCCTGACTTGGCTCCTTGCAACTTTTTCATACTCCCAAAAATGAAGAATGGTTTGAAAGGACACCATTTTGGTAGTGTGGATAACATCCGAAGAGCCACTACGCAGGCTCTGAACACCATCCCACTTAGAGACTTCCAGGGATACTATGAAGAATGGAAAAATCATTGGGAGCATTGTGTACACTAACAAAGTGCATACTTTGAAAGGGGGAATGTTCAGTTGTAAAATTTTTCAATAAAAGAATTTTAAAAATATCATTCTCATTACTCCAGATGTTTTAAATACATGTTGCAAGTCTTCCTCCCCTTTTACACCTTATATATATTAATATACCTGTCCTGAAAGGTCTTTCTTTGGGGGCACACTTGAGACATGCTTATGTTTGTTTGTCCCAAAAGTTCTTCCGTTTGTGTTGTTGTCTTAGTCCATTCACCCCATTTGTTTTGTTCTCATGTGCCTGTAGCAGACTGCTTACATGCTCTCCCCCTCCCACAGCCTGTGTACATAACTGATAGGTTATAAAAGCATCTTGTACAGACTATCTTTGTAGTCTGTCCAGAGTCTACCTACATGCTACATGTATTTCCTGTATGTCTGAATAAACTTTTTTAAAATTGTGCACCCCCAGTGGACTCTCTCATCATACCCAAGCTTTAAAGTTTGGTCTCTACATGGATATTTAGAGGGCATGTGAACAAGACTCTGTAACAGCAGGCTGAAAGTAAGAGGTAGGTGGCTGCTTTAAAGCCTATTTCCTAGCAAGAAGTAGGCCATGCATTCATCCCAGAGTCATAAGCCTTTTTCTAGTTCCAGCCCAAGCACCTGTTCTTTAGTGAGTGAACCAGACCTTTTCTGAGCATCAGAAGTTGAGCCATCTGAATTCTCAGCTTAAGCAATGTCAGTTGTTCACTTTACAGTTGATTTTCCTCCTGAAGTAATAGTCTTGTTCACTGCAGCATCTTCCAGCTTGTCGCCTGTCAGTATGTTTGTGCTTGATAAAAGTTTTGCTGTGATTGTGATTATTGTGGGAATGGGAGAGGTTAGAAGCCTGCATTATTGCCACTGGCACTCTCTTTTTTGTAAATGGAGTCTCAACCCTCTTGCTCTTTCCCCCTTGGCATGTCTATTGTTCATATTGCAAACATTTGACGGTACTAATAATTTACACATCACTGCTTGGCAAGAACAGCAAGAGCAGGTAAGGTAGATGAACCTTGCTAACCTTTAAAACTCAAAGAATAAGGTTTCTCCACTCTATCCTGAGACTAACTGGTTAAAATAACACCAAGGAAGGAACAATTTCAGGTTTAAGGATTAAAAGTTTAAAAAGATAAAAAGTTCAATGGAGAGACAGCATATTGATGATAACATCAAGGACAACAGTAACAAATCATATCAGAAGCAGGAAACCAGCTAGGTAATCCAGTTGGACCACTGGATTACAACAGAGTTAAAGGAGCTGTAAAGGCAAATAAGAAGATTGTGAAGAAGCTGAATGAATTCTTCTCATTTGTCTTCACTAAGGAAAATGTAAGACAGATATGTGGGCCTGAACAGATGTTTTCAGGAAGGGAATCTGATGAACTGAGGCAAATAGTGGAGACAAAAGATAAAGTTAATAAATCATTGGGACAGATGCTATCCATCCTGGAAAGATTAAAAACTCAAATTTGAAATGCTTTCTAACAAAATATGTAACATGTCCCTAAGATCAATCTCTGATCAATATAACAACAATGTTTATAATGGGAATATGGTGGGGGGATCCAGGAAATTACAGGCTCATTAAGCTTAACATCTGTTCCAAGTTAATTGGTTGAAAGAATTTGTGAAAAAAAATGAGTAGGCATATGGAAGGAAAAGGGGTTTAACCTGCTGCTTTACTGAGGCTTCTAGTTTCATTGCAGGAGGAAAGGTATGCCTGTCACACTGGTGGCTGCACTATGTGTTAATTCCCAGGGTTTCTATTTCTCTGCCTTTCTGTTAAGCAAGCATAAGGTGGCACTATGATACAACTGTAATATAGTCGAACTGCAACTTTACACAAGGCCCTTTTTCCAGTTTGATTTTTATTAGCTGACTTCCTGCTCTAAAAAAAGCTGCAGAAAGACTGGGAAACAGGAGAGACACTGGAAGATGTTGACATCTTGAAAAGGCCCAGGAGATTTCCATGGGTGATGGATCGTGTGCAAACGGAATGCCTGCTATAGAGAAGCCCAAAGAATTTGTAAGGATTCTATGAAAATAAGTCCTGCCTTGCTAACTATTTAGAGTTGTTTAAGAGTGTCAGTAAATATGCAGTAGCTAGGCTGGCTCAGTGGCTCTTTTCCCTCCCCTTTCTAAGCCTGGGTTTAGTTTTCATAATTCCCTGCCTGAACAAGGCTACAGGAACTGTACCGTCTTGCCAGGCCTCCCCTGTGGAATTCAGCTTCTCTCTAAAATCAAGTTTGCAAAGGGTTACTCTTCTGGGATTTTGCCTTCTAGCTGCACCCTTACTTTGGCTTCAACAAAAATATATGAGTTTTGAATGATTTCAGAGTAATTAATCTATAAAGAAATTAGTGCATAGCACTTACCTTCACTTCTCCTGATGCTTAGCTTGCTTGTGGGATGATGCTTTGTCAGTGTGGCTGCTCATGCTGAGAAGTGCAAATATGGCATTGGGGGATCAGCACCCCACAGTCCCAATCATATATATGTGAGGCTTTTTGCGAATGGGGCGGCATATAAATGTTCCAAATAAATAAAAAAATAAAAGCAGGTTGCTTACCTGTAACTGATGTTCTTTGAGTGGCCATCTATGCATTCACACATATGGGTGCTGCGGCTGCGCAGTGCCTAGGCCGGAAGATTAGAAAGCTAACAGTTTTTGGCGGGAAAACTCCACTCTCCTCCCCCTCAGTGGTATAAATAGAGCGGAATGTCCGCCATTTTACTCAGTCTTGAAGATCAAACGTTTGCTCTCTAGAGGTTGAGAATAAAATCAACAACAAGTATCATTATATCCCAATGGTACCGATGAAAATTAGAGTACGGTACCGAGAGAAAAAACATCCACTCACCAACACCGAGTGGGGCCGGCGGGTGGGTTGTGTGAATGCACAGATGGCCACTCAAAGAACATCAGTTACAGGTAAGCAACCTGCTTTTCTTCGTCGTGGCCTCTGTGCATCACACATATGGATGATTCGCAAGCTTACCAAACTCGGAGGAGGGAGGTGTCGTCAGCAAAGAAGAGATGAAAGAACAGCTCTGCCGAAAGAGCAGTCCTGCCTGGCACGTACATCAAGCCGATAATGCTTGGCGAAGGTACATGGACCAGCCCACGTTACAGCTCTGCAGATATCCTGAAGCGGAACCCCTGTGGCAAAGGTGGACAAAGTCGCTACTGCTCGTGTGGAGTGACCTCTTGAAAAGACAGGTAAGTCTACTTTCAATAGCTGGTAAGCCAGGACGATAGTCTGGACGATCCAATTAGAAAGTCTTTGAGATGTGATTGGCGATCCCTTGCCATGCTTGGAGTACTTAACAAAAAGTCTATTAGTACTACAGAAAGATTCGGTACGGGATCTGTAAAAAGCCAAGCAACGGCAAACATCAAGCATGTGTAGAGTACGTTCTATCGGATTCGAAGGCGATGGAAAGAATGCCGGCAAAACAATGTCTTGACTCAAGTGGAACGGCGTAGCCACTTTAGGGAGAAAGGAAAAATCCATCCGAAGAACGACTTTTTCCTTATGGAAATTCAGAAATGGTGGGTCTATGCGAAGAGCACAAATTTCACTAGCTCTCCGAGTTGATGTTACTGCTACGAGGAAGGCCATTTTCCACGACACGAGGCGTAGGTCCACAGTTGCCAAAGGCTCGAACGGTGGTTTGGAAGTGCTTGGAGTACTACAGAAAGGCTCCACGTTGGCATAGCAGGGCGGATAG
The DNA here is from genome assembly GCF_004798865.1 of Varanus komodoensis. Classification (NCBI taxonomy): domain Eukaryota; kingdom Metazoa; phylum Chordata; class Lepidosauria; order Squamata; family Varanidae; genus Varanus; species Varanus komodoensis. The sequence goes on from NW_025336624.1 coordinate 397,937, forward strand.
ACGGATGTAAGTTCTGTAGTCCCCTAATAAAGTGTCGAACCAGCAGTTGAGAGAAAACTGATAAGCCATGGACAGTGCCACGATAATGGGATATGGAGGCTGCATAAACTTTGATGGATGATGGTCTGAGTCCCGCGTGATGCAGTTGCAAGAGAAATTGCAGAATATTGTCGAATGAAGCCGTCCCAGGAAGAAAGGAATGGCACTCTGCAAAAGATGAGAATCTTTTCCATTTAGCCGCATAAGAACGACGAGTGGACCGTCTCAATGCAGATTCGAGAATTGCCTGAATTTCTTGGTCAGTAGGCGTCGGTACCGCAGCGATTGCTGTTGAATCCGAGGTAGGAGCCATATGTACAGTCCGCTGAATAGGGTCCTCCATAGAGTGAGGTGTCGTCAGTATTGACTCAGTGAAATGGCTTAGTTGATCCGCCATGCCATCAACTTCAGGGAGGTTATATCTGGATGCTGGATCGCTCCGTCTTGTTGTGTTAACACGTGAGGAAGAGTTGGTAGGTGAAGAAACGTTCTTCTGGATAGTAGCAAAAGAGTGGCAAACCCTGGTTGTCTCGGCCACCATGGAGTTACTAATATCCCTGTGGCGTTGTCTTGGGCTATTTTTGCCACCACTTTTGTTAGAAGTGGGATCGGAGGAAACGCATAAAAAGTCATGTTGTTCCAAGGGATCATAAGAGCATCCCCCATCGATCCCGATCTGATGCCTGCTCTGGAGCAGTACAGGGCACACACTCTGTTGTCCCGGGTGGCAAACAGGTCCATGTCTGGGTAACCCCACAAACGGAAGAGTTTCTCGCAAATTTGTCTGTCCAACTCCCATTCGTGGGTTGTTGACATCTGTCTGCTTAACATATCTGCTTCGATGTTGTCCGTTCCTGCCAGGTGAACTGCCAGGAGCATTATGTTCTTCGGTATGCACCAATCCCAAATGTCCATCAATAGGTGTGCTAAGGCTGGAGATTTTGTGCCGCCCTGCTTGTTGATATAGAAAACAGCAGGTATGTTGTCTGATGCAATCTGGACAACTTGACTGCATAGCACAGTCTCGAAAGCCTTGAGGGCGTTGAAAATTGCTAGAAGTTCAAGGAAGTTGATGTGCTTCCTTACTTCTCATCGGTTCCAAGTACCTTGGACCCGAAGTCCCGAAAATGTTGCACCCCATCCGAGGAGGGATGCGTTGGTGTACAGGGTTGTTGTTGGCTGAGGCGGTCGAAACGGGGCACCGGCAGACAGGTTGCCTGGGATGGTCCACCAAGTTAGAGTACGAAGGATTGCAAATGGAATCCGGATCAGCTTGATGGCCAGATCCTGTTGCGGGTGAAATGCGGCGTTGAAAAACAGTTGTACGGGCTGCATATGCAGCCTGGCATATGGGACAATGGCAACTGCAGCAGCCATGTGCCCAAGTAGTCTCTGAATGGATAAGGCTGGGACTGTTCTGTGCAGTCGGATTCAACTAATGTGGTTGCATAAGGCATCTTGATGTTCTGGAGGAAGAAAGGCTCTTTCCCATGTCAAGTCGAGACATGTCCTGATGAAGTCGATGACCTGCGTGGAAATAAGGGACGATTTCTCGCGGTTAATGCACAGACCAAGAGCATCGAGTAGAGTGCAGGTCACTTGTATAGCAGACAGAAGACCTTGTTCGGATTGCGAAACAATTAACCAATCGTCTAAATATGGGTATATTTGCACTCCCCGTGTTCTTAAGTGTGCACGTACCGGCGCCATACACTTCATAAAAACTCGAGGGGCGGTAGCCAGGCCAAAAGATAGAACATTGAACTCGAACAGATCGGACCCAACAGTAAAACATAGGAAGCGTCTGTGCGAAGGATGGATAGAAATATGAAAATAGGCATCCTTCAAGTCCAGTGAGGTGAACCAATCCTCCCTCTTCAGTAATGGAAAGATATTCTGTAAAGTGGCCATCTGAAACTTCCTTGGTTTGATGTACTTATTAAGAGTTCGTAAGTCCAAAATCGGACGAAGACCACCGTCCCTTTTCGGGACCGTAAAATATCTGGAGTAGAATCCATGCAATCCCTCCGAGCAGAACAACTGTCGAATCGCTCCCTTGACAAGTAACTGGGAGACCTCATTGCATAGCACCGATGAAGAAGGTGTAAAACAGATCGGGCTCGATGGAGGGATGACATCGAATTCTATCCTATATCCGAACTGAATAACACCCACCTATCAGATGTAATGGACTCCCAAATGGGGAGTCAGCCCTGGAGCCGGTCCCCAAAAGGGAGAAGGGAAGGTGGTGTTGGAAGAGAGAGGATAGTTTGCCCAGACCGTCAACGTGGGCGTTTATCGGCGTCGAAGCGTTGACAGCCTTGGGAGAAGCGCTGTTGCAGCTGCTGCCTCTGATGTTGCTGTCGTTGCTGATATTGCTGTCGAGGCTAGTATTGCTGGTTCCGATAGGAAGGACGAGGCCACTGCCACTTATGCTTTTGTTGAGGGAACTCCATGCAGCGCGCAGTCAGGCGTGATTCGTGTATCGCCTTTAACTTGCGGTCGGTCTTCTGATGGAACAGACCGGTGCCATCAAATGGCATTTCCTCGATTCTGCGTTTCATTTCGTCGGGAAATTACGGTTGCACAGCCACGCATGTTGGTGTAACGAGATGACATTGACGAGAGCCCTGGAATTGGTTTCTACATGGTGTCATGCAGTAGACAACTGTTGCACCGCCACCTGCATTGCTTCTTTAATGAAGACCCTGGCGAGGTCTGCTTGGTGGTCCGGAAGGGAGGAAGCAACGTTATCCAGCTTTTGCATGATGAAGTACTGGTAGCGCGCCAGTGTTGCTTCGTAATTCAATATGTGTATGCCGAGCCCAGAGGCTGCATAGACTCGGCGCGCAAGCGTATCGATTTTCCTCCCTTCCTTATCACAAGGGGCAGTGTGTCCCCTGGACTCCCTGCCCTGGGAGGATTCAACCACGAGAGAGTTCGGTTTTGGGTGACGGAGCAAAAAAGGAATATCGTCATCTCAAACTCTATACATGGCCTCATACCGGCAGGAGGTAGCTTGTGCTTGGGCCGGTCGATCCTAGGGCTGGACCATAGCCTGGCGAAGTGTAGTAATTAGCGGCAGGGCTATGGATGCAGACTGCTCTCCCTGAACGACGTCGTAAAACCAATCTGTGGAAGGATCTGGCTGCTGATGAGCTTCGATCTCAAGAGACCGAACGAGGTGGGACATGAGCTCCATAAAGGAGACATGCGGTTCGTCGGGTGAAGCAGGCCCTTGGTATGCAATTGCAACATCGGGGGATGTCGAGTCAACCTCCGACTCATCGGAGTCTTCATCGTAGCGATGGCAGTTGCTTGAGGAGGAGGTTTCAGGAGAGGTTGGACGCCTTCTCTCCACACGCCTCGAGGTGGATGGTACGTCCCTCAGGACCGATGGTGATCTACGATCCCAAGGAAAGTAAGGATATGGCTGATAACCACCCCAGCTGCGGGGGGGGGGGGGGGCACCATATCCAGGCATCAACCAATCTTCATCCCGATGTTCGGACAAATGGCTGCGACGCCTGGGAGGGATGGCAAAGGTACAGGCGGCTCAGTTGTGGGCATAGGTGTTGGAGAACATTCCCTCAGTGGGGAGTCTCTAATCTCACCATCAGAGATGGACTCCCAAAGTGGCTCCTCCTCTTGTTGAGGCGGCACGCTCTCAGGCTGAGTGATTGGCTTGAGGGATCCCAGCAGAGGCACCTGCATAGTGGATTGCAGGGCCAGTCCCGAGGGAGTCGGTACCGTGGTGGCCGTTGGTACCGAGAAGCCCGATGAGCCTGAGCCCCAGTGTTTGGGGCGGTCAGGCTTCTTGCTCTTGCGAGCGGGCTTGTCTGCCTTCTCCTTCCTCAGCTTCTTATGAGTGGAAGGTTTATCCAAGCCAGAGTGTTTGCGCTTCTCCCATTTCTTAGCTGGGGAAGAAGGCAGCAACGGGGCCTCCATGGAAGCGGCGCCTTCGTCTGAAGGATGTTGTGGAGGATCGGCGGAAGTCGAAGTGGGGCGCTTTGCAGGAGCGCTTGCAGTGGAGGAGGAGCACTGAGGAGGCGCGACCGAAGAGGAACCAGGCCGTAAGAGCACTTGGTCAGATTGCATTAAGGCCTAGTCCCATAGGAGTTTTTGAAGACGATTCTCCCTATTCTTCCTTGCTTGCTTGGTAAACGTCAAGCAATGGCCGCATTTGTCAGTTCTATGCCCCTCGCCAAGGCAGAGGAGGCATAGATCATGTGGATCCACAGGTGACATTTTGGATCCACATTCGATGCATTTGCAGAATGCCGCTCGCTGCGCCATCGTGAAAAGGAATAAAGAGAAGACAGTGTAGAGGGTAAGATGATATTTCTGGGTTTTTTTATTTTTAGAAATGAAGGGATTTAAGAAGAATCGGGAAGAGAAACAAACTTGGAGCAAAAGAGGAATAGTTTAGAGGAGATAAATGCAAAAGTGGACAAGGAGCACAAAGATCTAAGCAAGGGACGAACAGGCACGAGGCACAGCGAACAACGGTCACAAAGACTGAGTAAAATGGCGGACACTCCGCTCTATTTATACCACTGAGGGGGAGGGGAGCAGAGTTTTCCCGCCAAAAACTGTTAGCTTTCTAATCTTCCGGCCTAGGCACTGCGCAGGCGCAGCACCCATATGTGTGATGCACAGAGGCCACGACGAAGAAATGTATGATTTCTAGGTGACCCAAATCATACATATCCAGCAGAGTGCCCTTTCAAGATGGATGTTGAACTGTGTCTGGCTAAAGCTTTTATGTGCACAGGGCATTGTCAAGTACTATTCACCAAAAGAATAAGCTTTTTGTGGGCAGGACAGGACTCAGTGCCACACACTGCTAATTGTGCAAGCATAATATTTTTGATAGCCCAAATATGGGGTACACAGTTCCAGTTCTCCCCCCTCCCCCCCACACACACTTATACTGATTGCTGTGAGAGGACCAGTTTGCACATAGAAAGCTTTGCATAGAATAGGACTTAAAGCCCTTTAACAGAGGACTTTTGTGTATGTGTTTTGGAGCAGCTTAAAGCTTATTGTGGGGGTGTGCATAACCAGATCCTTATTCCTTTCAGTCTAGATTATAATTGGCATGGCTGCACAAATTTGAGACCTCACAAAGAAAGCTTTAGGCTGAACAAGGCTTAGTGCCATCTTAGAGGGAACACTGCTGAACTTGTGGGTGCATGAACTGGGGCAGTCCAAAGTTTGCTGCGGGGTTCACAGCAGTTCCTTATTTTTAAAAATCCTATTCTGCTATTATTGGCACAGGCTATGTGATTGGTAGTACTCTTGAACGGGCAGAAAGCCTTGGGCTGAATACAACTCAGTGCCAAATGAGAAGTGACACTCTTCTTGACATACAGGTATATGATTTGGAGTGAGTGTACCCTGCACATAAAGGTACATGCTGGACAGAATTCAGTCTCTTGTTGTAGAGTGCCCTGTCCTGACATAAGGGCTTATGATTGCTTGTGGCCCAGTGTTTATCGAGGGATGCACAACTACAGATCCTTTGTCATTATCAACTGAAGTCATGATTTGTGAAGACTTTGCATAAAAGTGACCATTTTGACTACAGATGAATATTGTTTCTCATGAAGGGGACAGAGATATATATGGAGTAGACCTAAACTTAGTTTGGGGTGCAAGGGCATTTAAGCTGTACTGACTACTTGTGGGTGAGGCTTTTATCATGAAGCTTTATTCACCAAATTTTACAGGGAGTCCAGATGACATGTCTAACTCTCCCATGTTTCCTCAGCATCTTCTGTCTTTTTGGTCTTGATTTCCATTTTATTCTTTGTACTTTGTCTTGGACTCTGTAAATCAGGACGGTACCAGAAATGTTTCCATATATTTTTGTAGTTTGCTGTATTGTTCTACTTTGTTCATATTTGCACCTGTGGGTGGATAATTGTTTAGTTTGCAACAGAAATATCTCAGACTGAAAGGGCAAATATCGGAAAGTGCCTAACTAAGTGGTTTGTGAATAGCTTTGACAGGTTTTATATTTGTTTTGGTATCATGGCTGTTTCCATGCTGCATTCCAGGAATGTAAAAATGGGGGCCTGCAATAAATAGTAATGGAGGGAGGAAACATAGCATAACGAGGAGGTACTGTTCTTTTCCTTTGCTGACTCCCCTTTGCTCCCCAATGTGCCTAGCTGACTGGGGAGGATGCTGTATCCTGGAAAGCCTGAAAGTCATTTCTGCCATGGAGGAAGCAAGAGCCGTGTGTAGATTTTACTGCAAATGTAACTGGGTAGAACAAGGGTCTCAAACTCGGGGCACGCCGGCCAATTGCCGGGATGGGCAGGGCACAGGGAAGGGGCCCTGCGGCCTTCAAAGTGCTGGCGGCGCCCGGGCCGGCCGCGGAATGAGCGGCCCACCACCACGGTGGTGGTGGAATACTTGATGCGGCCCAGCCTCACCCAGACTCTACTTCCAGCGGCCCCCAGGTAAGTTGAGTTTGAGATCCCTGGGGTAGAAGCATGTCCACCCCAAACAAAGGTGTAGCAACTAAGTTCAATTACACCAATGCTAACTTCACATTTCTCTGAGTTCTATGGGCAGCTGTTACGGCTGTGCAGGGCGGAGAGGAAACAAGTATACAGACACCGGAAACTGCTCTGTGGAGTCTGACATCTAAAAATCAGGTGTAGGACGCTGCACCTAGATCCCAAGGGAGTGTGTCTGAACCTAATAGTACAGCTGGTAAAGGCCAGGTAGGGAGCAGATGTTCTGAAATGAATCAGAAAATCCCTTGCCTCTTTGATTCTGGCCCCTCACTCCAAAATGTCTGATCAAACCAAGCAACCAGACTGCTTGATTCCTAGGGTGGGGTGGTGGCACCCAAGGCTGGAAAATGGGTGGTTGAGAGTAGATTCATCCCAGCTCCTCACTAATGCTTGGAAAGGGCAGAGTATTCCTCAAGCCACATCATAGGCCTGGGCAACCCCCACTCCCAAATGTATCTACACACCATGTGAAACCAGGCCTGTTTCATAAATAGGGTATAGATTTTTCCATAAGAGTTGCTTTCTGTAGGTCAAACAGGGTAAAAATATGCATCAGCAAAGGCACAAGGGCTAATTTTTAAAAATGCTCTTATAGAATGAAATTGCTCAGTATATGTTTGTATATAACACTGAACACAGTATAATTTTGTTCCCCCACCCAACACACACCTTTTAAAAAAGCATTTACCATTATCATTTGGACAGGATTAGGGATTGTTTCTTCAGTTGATGAGGCAATTTTTTAAAAAAGGATCAGACTGATAAGCAAACGTACTTCTATCATTGTACAGAGGGTTTCCTCTATCAGAAAACATGGTTTTTAGCCACCAGTTATAGCCTCTAAGCAAACTTTTCTTTGTAGAAATTAATCACAGTGAAGCCATTTGAAGGGGAGTTTCTGACCTACTGGGACAGAAATGAAATTAAAGGAGAAAAGTAACCCCAATCCCCTGAACTAGCAAAAGTGTCCCCAGTCAATGCCATTTCTTCCACTTGTGTTCAAGGTTTTGCCTCCCTACATGAAAATTATTCAAATTCTCCACCCATGTTGATACAGCAGGGCAAGTTTAAGTTGTAATTTGGCTTTACACAAGTCAGAAACTGCCACAAAATGTTGTATTGTTTCCCCAGCTCCTATCAGAGGGGGCAAGCATTTACAGAAACTTTTCAGTGCCATAGTGCTAAGTAAAGGATTCATATTTGGGACTAAGAACCAACTGTGGGAAACTATAGTGTGAAGAAAGATTTCTGCATAATTAGCATGGGAAAGGGGACCTTTTCCCTTCCACTTGAAAGACCTTCATCTACATCATGGAGGGGAATAACTTGTGACATATAGGCCAACCCCATTTCCTCATCCCCTGCCTCAGCATTTGATAAATCCTGGATGTTACCATCCACACATAGAGCAGAGAAATACTTGTTTCTGAAGCCTTGGGAGAACTGCTGCCTAGTCAGAAGTTGGTGTGTGACTTGGTAGAAAGCAGTCCCCTCTACTGTTGAGTCTGCTTTATTTAAAAATTAAGTTTTCTGCATGTGTGGCACCTTTCCCTAAATAAGGAGTGACCACTGTCTAATTTATTCATGGCCTTGTACCTCTCAGACTGATAGGAGAAATAATGTAGGATTTTTAAAGAAATTTTCCAATCTGGGTTTCCTTATCAGGGTTTCTGCTCAATGCTGTTCATCAAGTGCTGCTTCCTGTTTTCCTATCAAGTCCTTTAGTCCTGTATGAGGTTTTCCTCAGAGCTAAACAAACCACCCATTTCCCGCATAGGAACTGCAACAATTTTCTTCATCACAGCAGCCGAGAAATGAATCCAGAGAAAGCAGACAATCCAGTTTTACCCCAGTCCCATAGATGAGCACATCACTAAAAGGGTATTCTGCAGCTTGAAAAGTGCTATGACTCTTGCACAGACTAAAGCATTTATGCTTTTAACACTTAATGGATTTTTCTTTCCACAGAGCAGTTTCATGATTACCATATTGGATGAGTAGAACCTGAAAACAAACCTGCCAAGTCAGTTAAGGTTACTACATTCTCTTTCCTTAGTACAGTTGCCATCTCCTCACGCTGCACAACCCACAGCAAGTCAACAGATGGAAATTCTCTCCTCAACTCTCTCCATGTTATGAAAAGCAACAGCTGTGGAATTGCTCCATGTCGTGTTGTTGGTAAGAAATTTTGCCTTAAAATGGTGAAACAGGCATGTAGGACTGCCAATAAACCCAAACCAGACTGTGCTTGCATTAGTACAAACCCCCTCCAGTTCCCCAATTTTACTAGACACAATCCACCTTGGAAGCATATACTGTCCTAGAATACATCCACTGGGCAATGACACAATGATAAATTCATAGGGTTTATATATTAATATAATTCTAAAGGACAAGTAGGTTTCACCCACAATAGCCACTGAGACTCCAGTTTTGCCAAGTTTGTCCAACCTTTGGTTGTTGAAGAAAGCAAAAGCATTCCACACACTTAAAATGCATCCATTCTCAGATTACACTTCTTTTTTTGTGCAAGGTTTTTTTTCTCCCAGCTATAAAAAGTAGAAAAGAGCATTGTGCACTTGTTGGGGAAGGAAGAAGAGGTATTCTGGGGTCTTGTTTGTAAAGACTCCCCCACTGTCCCCACTTTCTTTTTCTTTTCAGAACAAATCCAGAAGGGGGCAAGGAAAGTCTGTTAAAGCTCGCTGCATTCTCTTTATGTATCAGCCACCCCAATCAGCCCTGTCAGGACTTGTATCATCCTGCTGGACTGATGTGTAGGACACTCCTTCATTAGATAACAGATACTGTTAGACATTAGCTGGGTGTGGATGCAGACAGTTGCCTTGGAGATTGATCAGTTAGCCCATGTAACTCCATCTCCCATTGCTAAAGACCTAGTGTGAATTCCTAAACAATTTCCACATGAACAGTTGAGAAGGAAATACGTAAGAGAGGAACAACCCATACAAGGGGTTGTCACAAATTTCCCTGCAGGAACTTGCATCCTGTGCAACTTGATGGCTGCTGTCCCCTCTCCAGAGAGCCTTGGAGATCTTGGCATCTGTCACATCAAGCAGCAGGAAGTTCTGCAAGTAATGCTTATATCTAATGCTGTTCATTGGCAAATGTGGGAGAAGATAGAACCCTAATCAAAACATAACAATGATTCAAGAGCTGTGGAAGAAGGCAAAAATGAAGTTTACTCAGAAAAGTAAATTAAAGAAAAATTGCCTAGAGCAATATTCAAAATGGGGATGGGGGCTACCAGCCAGGATGGAAGAAGGGTTTCATTTGAGCCAGAATCTATTTTCATTGTGAAGGCTCACCCCTGAATCAGGTGAACAAAGAACTATCTTTCTGAGCATATGTGAAATGCACGTCTCTCACCATGAAATAGCCGTAGTCTGTCCCCAACTCCCAAATATATCTGAATCCAGAGAATTAAAGTGAAAGCATGCACTCTAGTGCAGGATGTGAAATGTCTGGGGGCGGGAGTGTCCCTTCAGGAAATTAGTGTTTGAAGAAAAGCAAGGGTGCACAACCTGCCATTTTTAGGTTATTTTCACAGGATGTAGGCAGCAGAAACAGAATGCGAGGAAAGAGTAAAGGGACTGAGCAAAGAGTGACTGAAGAAATGTGGGGAGACTCTCTTCAGTTCAGACCTCTAGCAATAACGATTTTTCCTCCCCATTTGCTGCGTAGAGACCGGAATGGGGGCGGGACAGGTGTGGGCCTGCTAATTTTTGGCTCTGGGGTTGTGCATCAGTGGCATGCCCTCGAGAAAAAAAGAGTTCCCCACCCCCATTGTAAAAGTTTATTTACTGTCTTCAATAGGTGCAGAAGCAAGTAATAAAACCTTGCCTCATTCTCCAAAATTATTTTTGACTTATTAACAGTCTGTTACAGTAAGTTTTGGGCCCAAGAGATTGATTTAAAAACAAACAAAAACAGCCCAACCCACCATAAGGAAAAAGTCTCTCCCCTCTACCACCCCCAGTTTAGTTTTTATGTTTTCAGAAAACTATCAGACCCCATCTTCCTGTTTGGCTAACAAAAGTATTAGTGTCAGACTGACTAGTGGTATCTCCTTCCCTTTTGCAGATAAAACCATGTGCCCCCAATGGCCTATGGGACCTGCACAGATGCCTTGCTACGTATTCCTGTCCTCCAAAGCATAAGGTGTGATACATACAATCCCCTCCGGTAAGGATATAAAATCCCATCAGACATGGTAGTGGCCTGCTTGTCTTTATCTAGGAGACTGCTCACCAGTATAAGCTTGGTGGATAGGGCAGCTCCTCAGACTATCTGTAGATGGCTTAGAGAGGTGGGAGCTGAGCTTACAAGCAGTGATGTGATGCCAGCTGACTTTTCCTTCATCACTGCCCCCACTCCAGCACTCCCTGCAGGAGAAAGGGATTAAACAGAAAAAAATCTTAGCAGCTCTGAGCAGATGGTATGTCTGTACCCTTTTACAGACACCCAAAATGTCATTCACAGCTGCCTGGATGGGGAAGGGGAGACACTGGGGCCGGAAGGCACTTGGAAGGAGACAGAGGAGTTGCAGGCACACAGGAAGAGAGGGACACAGAGATGACTCCGCTTAGGAGTTCATTTGGCAGCGAGGTCAGACAACTGACACGCCTACCTACACATATTCACCATGGCTCAGACTTCCACCCACTCGACCATACACGCATGCACACACATATGTACATTAACCACACTAGTGGCCCAACTCCCCAAAGCCACCCCACCTGCCTAGGTTCTGTACTGTAACCCAGGCTGTTCAGGTATTGAGGCACAACAGGCAGAGCTGGGCACTGGCCCACCCCCTTGGGCACTGGCCTACCCCTCGGGCACTTGCTCTCCCCACCCCAAACCACATGACAGCTTGGAAAATCCACATAATTGAACTAAAAAAGAGAGACTGTACAAAACCTCCAAGGGCAAGGAGAATGGAGAGACCCAGTTTGCCTTCCATTTCACCTCTACTCCTACTGTATCAGGACACGGGGCCAGTGCTAGTTCTGGTTATGCCAAGCTGGGTGGGGAACAAAAGGTACTTGGAACAGGAACAGGAACCACACAGGAGAAGCCTTGCCCTTCTGATGACTGCTTAAGAGTCACAGAGCAGTGAAACTTCCTTGGCCATCTTCATACCCTCAGTAATTCCTGTCCCCACTTTGCCCGGCTCACAGTGGTTGGTGTTGGTAGAAAGGGATAGAGGGCAAACTTTCTTAGGTGGTTGTTGTGGTATTTCTTAACCTGCCTTGAGCATGTCAAGCATCTTGAATGATCAAAGAGCATGCTGGGAAAGAAACAGAACACAGCTTGGGCACACTCTGCAACTTGTTCTGTGCAGCTCTGCTGTCAAAAGTCTGGGGTTCCTGTTCCTCCACGGACTTGACTAGCTGAAGAGGAGAGGAAGCTGCACCAGACTTGCATGCTAATATTGATCTCCAGGGTTCTGGTGGCCTCTACTCCCTGTTCCTCTCCCCCCACTGTGCAATGAGGGCGAGACTTCATTCTGCTTGCTACTTCACATTGAACACCATGAGGGGTCGCTCCTCACGTTTCTGCCAGGGGCTCTTCTTGTCGCCCTGGTCATCAGTCCCCTCAGAGGGTTCATTACTATCATCCTCTGGGCTGGTCATTGAGTCACGGCGCAGTTCGCTGTTGCTGTTACTGCTGCGGGAGCTATTGCCACGGCTGCGCCCATGGCGGGGAATAGTAGCAGCACGATGTTCAGTATTCTCATCCAAAAGGGGTGTCAGTGAGTTGTCCTCGGGTGAGCAAATGGCAGTGCGGCTCTCACTGCTGCTTTGCTCCATGTCAGTATCAGGAAAAACTAGCTTGGAGTAAGTGGGGCCCACAGGAGGGGCCAGGCGTTCCTCCTTCAAGCACTTGGCTGGTTTGGCTTCATTGACATCCACACCTGAGTCCAGACTGGCATCGTTGCTTCGGCTTCTCTCATTCCCCTGGAGATCAATGTAAGAATGGCGCACTTGTGAGGAGCGACCATCAAGTGACACAAACCAAGCGCGTGGATGCGGTTTCACACCGAGCTCCAAAAGCTTCTTCTCAGTCAGCGCCTGCAGTTCCCCATTCAACTGGGCCATGGTGGATTCATTCAACAGCACTGGGATGGTGACTGAACCACTGACAGACTGTGTGTGGGGACCCCAACCCTTCACATCACTGTCTTCTACTTCATGTTGCTGGAGCTGAAACTGTGGATGTTGCAGCTGCTGTTGAAGGAGCTGCTGCTGCCTCTGTTGCTGCTCCTGTGGCCCGAACTGGTGAGGAAGTCCCATGCCAACTGGATCCACATCTGATTTGTTCTCAGAGCCTGCTGTAGGCTGCTCTGATGGTGCCAGACGCATGTAGTGGGCTGGAATGACAAGTGTTGGCATGACATTCCGGTACATGGTATCCTTCATGTGGTCAATGGAACCACAGAAGATTAGCTGCCCAGGTTGGCTCAGTGAAGTGGGACGGGCAAGATGGTCTACGGACTGTGACATCATGAAGTCAGGGGGTTTGGAGTCCCCTTTGTGCCCTGTATAGTGGTCAAAAGGAGGAGGTAGAGGAGGTGGTGATGGGGGCTCCTGCAGGTAGGCCTTGCTGTCATTGCGAGCTTGCTTCCGTTGTGTCTCACTGCTCTTGTCCTCTGTGCGCTGATGCGAATAACCGCGCTTGTAGTCTTCCAGGGAAGGAGGCTCAAGTGTGCCAGGGACATCTGTGGAGTGGGCTGTCTTGTGTGAGTAGCCCTCCACCATCCGAGGGTAATCGTCCTTGAGATGGCTACCTCTCTGGCTTAGTGTGTCTGCTGTGGAGGCCTTGCTAGCATGCCGCACCTTCTGGGTTGACACTTGCTTGAAGAATTCTTCACGAGAGCTCTCAAACTCCCGAGATGAGGAGAAGGCTGACTTGAGGATAGGTGTGTGCACATCTGTGTCCCCACTGGATGAGGCAGTCTCCATGTGACTTGTACAAATCAGATTGATCTGAGACATTGATGTGGCCTGGTCTTTTTTGGAAGCATCTAGTGCTCCAGAGAATTGAAGCTTCCTGTGGTGCTGACGTGGCTTCAGACATAGTCTCCTAGAAAGGGAAAAGGAAAGAAAATGCCAGCACATATCATATTTGAAGTATCTGTGATTGTAGCAGAAGCACCATAGCTCAAGCTCAAGCTCAAGCTCAGTGGCATTGCATATGCTTTGCATAAATAACAATCCAGTTGAAGTATCTCAAATAACAGGGCTGGGAGAAGTCTCCACCTGCTGGAGATTGGTGAACTGCTGCCGGTCAGAGTAGACATACTAAGTTACAAAGAAAATGTGTCTGATTGAATAGAAGGCAGGCTTATATATTTAAAACATATAATTTATATTATACAATACGGCAAGAGTAGACATTATGCTATTCCAGGCATCTTTCTTGGCACCCACCTAGCGCTCCTACCTTTGTTTTAATTAATAAATGTTCTCATCAGTAGAGGTAATCACTTCAAAGTAAAGTGAAGGCCTCCAGGCACTATGGACTTCATCTCCCATGAGTGCCTCTGGCTGAGAGGCATTCTGAGGAAATGATAATGCCACCAAGAAGGGGAAAAAGAAAAGGGGATTCCTGTTAGGGAGATGCTAGGGAGAATAGTAAGGGGGTAGGGGTTGGAAGAGCAACAGTAAACCCGGTTGGGGGTGAGGTGCACAAAGCAGCACTGGTATAGCTTTAAAATGGAGAACTGGCCCAGACAACTGACATGGGCTCCTGAGTGTTCTTTCCCAGGGAGTGGAATCAAACACCTCTTTGGATTTTCAAGGACCTGCAAGTAATGAAAAGAATGGGGCATTGACTAGCACAGTGTTGATGGAAAACTTGGAACAAGTCCAGTTGAACATAGGCTAGAGCTCATTTGAAAGACTATTCTGTGCCATTGAGGGTGGTGAAGAAATTTTATTTTACCACTGCTGCACCTGCACAGAATTGCCAAATGGAGCTTTTAGGAATCGTTACAGGCCTAGTATGTTCCACCCCATAAAGAAGAGGGGAACCACTCGGTAGCCAATATGACCAATTTGCATAACAATTCATTTGCAAATAAAATGGATTGTATTTATAGCAACTTGGATGCCCTCATTGACAGAGGTCTGGTGGATGTAAATTTGGTTGCTGTTGTCCAGTTATATTTAATACTTTTCTATTGTATAGCCTAGGGATGTGGAGAGCTTTTTCCTGTTGATATGACTGGTGCTTTTGTCAAAGCCTTGGTCTCCCAGTTGGATTCAGAGGTGACAGGGTGATTAACACAATTGCTCCTGAATGTTTTCATCCCTTTCGCCTAGAACATTCAGCAAGGTATCAAAGTCTGCTGAACTCAAGTGAGTCAGATCCAGAGCCATCCATTCCTATGACTGCCACTTGATATAAATAAATCTAATTAACAAATAAAACAAATATTAGCCCAGGAAAAAGCTGGAAGACTGTATTTGTTTTGAATGAGAGAGGCTCTAGAGTTCTGAGAGGGGACTCATCTTCTTTACCAACTCCCAGCTAAAGGAGGGGGCTAAAGAGAATTGATGTCAAGACACTGGAGCTTTTGAGTGAAGCAGTGTTGGCTAAAGGCTGACAGCATCATGGAGTGCTGCATGCCTCCTACTGGGGACCTGATCTGGTATGAGGACATTGGTAAAAGGTCTTTTAAAATGTATCCATCTTAGTAACAGCAGCAACAGAAAATGTGTCATAATTACAGAAACAAACCAACAAGTTTCAGACAATCCAGATTACATAGCCAAAGGACAAAAGTGGACTGACCTAGGAGGCCCCTTCCACCTCTCTTGCCTGTATGCCATTATGCCACAAGCCACTAAAGAGCATCCTGTCCACAAAGATGCTTGGTGAGTGGAATACCTTCTAAGAGATATAGAGAACAGATGTTCACACAGCACCACCATCCACTGATGGGTGTCGCATGAATAAATTACTGCATAAGCACTCTGCAAAGACATGAAAAATGAAGACTGTATCTTTAGAGAAAAAAGTCAACTTGCAGGGATTTGCAAAAATATGCAAGAAAGCACAATGCTATTCGAATGTTGCCCCAAAGACTGCTGTAGGCCAGCATAATGCACTGCCTGATGAGGAGGAGGAAGAGGAGGAGAAGCAGCCACCAGTGTTGCAGAAGTGGTTAGAGCGCTGGACTGGAACTCAAGAGATTCAGGTCTAGACCTCACTCGGCCATGAAACTCACTGGGTACTGTTCAGCCAGCAAAGGACTCTCAGCCTAACCGACCTCACAGAGTTGTTGTGAGGATAAAATGAAGAGAAGAATATTGTAAACCACCTTGGGTTCCTCACAAGAGGAAGAAAGGAGAGGCATACATTTAATGATAGCAGCAGCAGCTTATTTCATTTGTATACTATGAAATAGCTGAAGCTTTCTGAATTGCCCAGAAATGGTGGACATTGAGATCTTCCTCAGGCCCCTTGACAGGGCACAGGCAACACTTGCTTTCCTTTCATCTTCCTAATAGCTCAAAATACAACACCTTTCTGACAGTTGACTTATGCCATGGCTTCTCCTGTGAATGCACGGGCTGGAACAGAATGAGTGTGACACAGTCTGCTTCCCATGAAAAATTAAATGTAGGCAGAAAAGCAGGGTGTGTAGAGAAAACTGCTCCAGTTAAAGGTACAAAGCTAGGGGTTAGCAGAAAGAACCTCATCCTCAAATAATCTCCTAGAAAAGGGGCATGTGTGGCTATTGGCTCTAATGAAGGACCTATGAGAGCTGTGACTACATCACTCAGCTTCCATGAAAGAAATTTGTGAACTTACAGGTACACTGAGAAGGGCAGCCCTTTTGAGAAATTCATATACATAAAAATAGCTGGCTATGGAGTCCCTCCATCTGCATCCTAAGATGCTGTCCACTGCAGCCATCTAATCTTTGAGAGTACCTATATTATGTTCCTTGAGCAGCCCTGGCTGCAAGAAGTCCAAGATTCCCTGAATGCTGCCCAAGCCCTGCGCACTGCTAGAACAAATGCATGAAACCTTGCAGATGCTACAATGCATTCCGTTGGCAGAAATCCTCCTGGAAGATGAAAGGTGCTCAGTGCTTCATCCAGATCTGGGCAAGCCCTTGTAGCTCTGGATGAAAATGAAAGGTGGGGACCTGTGTGAACAAATCTCTGTAGCACAGGACTTCCATTCCTTCTGAATAGACAGGTTTGGCAGGTCCAGAAACCATGGACATCTGTGTCAGTGAGATCATAAAATCATGGAAGAGTTGCAAAGGCCAAGAAGGCCATTAGGTCCAACCTCCTGCCCAATGCAGAACTCCAAATCAAACCATCCTTCTCAGATGGCTGTATCTTGAATGCCTCTAGTGTGCCTCTATAATCTTCCTAGGTAATTAGTTCCATTGTTGTGTTAAAACTTGCACCAAAGTTCTTTTTGAAGTTCAGCCAGAATTTGGTTTCTTGTCACTTCACTGCTTTATTCCATGCCCTATACTGGCATAATGGAGAAGAGATCCTGGCCCTCCTCTTTGTGACAACATTTCAAGTAATTGAAGAGTGCTATCATATCTCACCTCAGTCTTCTCCTGGCTAAATATACCCAGTTCTTTCAATTTCTCCTCACAGGGTTTTGTTTTCAGTCCCTGGATCATCCGGGTTGCCCTCCTCTGAACCCTTTCCAGTTTGTTTGCATCTTTCTTAAATTGCGGTGCCCACCTGTGCAGTGCTCCAGGTGAGGTCAAGCAGTGCTTAGTAAAGGAGAAATAGTATTTCACATGATTTGGAAGTGAGACTTCCATTAATGCAGCCCAAAATAGCATTTGCGTTTTTGCAGCCAGATCACATTGTTGACTCACGTTGAGCTTGTGATCTACAATTCCAAGATCCTTCTCATTTGCAGTACTGTTGAGCCAAGTATCAGACAAGGATCCCAAAATTTTTCATCTCCTGGGCCATGAACTCCCTGACTCACTGGAGGAGGAGAATTCTTGGTCTGAATCTGACCTTTGCTCCCTTACCCCCACCTCAAAACAAATGGGCAACTTCAAGGTGCATGTGTCCTACTTGATGTACTTCTCCAATGTTGCAGGCTGCTGCTGCAAGAGCCTGCACAGTAGACTCTAGAGAGTCTGCCCCCAGCTCTGATGCTGACTCTGTGCTTACTTCCCCTGTCCTGGTGGTGAGGCAGGCAGCTGTGTGTATGTGCCAGTTCAGGTAGGGAGGGTGAGAGTAGGAGAGTCTCTTTTTCACTTTCCTTCCAGATGGGTCTACCTTAAACTGGTTAGGGCGGCAGAACCCAATGGCACTCTGCATTTCATGATCTGGCCTACCAGTGGGAGAAGATGCTGTGATTTCTTCCTGCTGGCCAAAATAAAAAAGCTCCTCCTGTCTATGAGCAATCCAGGCCCCTAGCTAGGATATGTTGTGGCTACGGTACAGGAGACAGAGAAAAGAGAAGACAAGATTGATGGAGGAAGGGAAAAAAATAGGCCCTGTTCAAAAGCAAAACTAATGAGGTCATTGGAACTTGAGAGAAATTCTGATTCACCAACACTAGACAGAACTAGCCTGGGAGGGCAGAGTAGCTCCTTCCCCTAGCAAGCATTTTCACTTCTGAAGGAGGAGGAGCTAACCCAAGTAATGGAATGCCCTCTAGAAGATACATGAGAAGGCATACATACTCAAAGGCACTATTACATAGGTGTGTTTACTGAGATGCAGGGTTCATGGGCAGTGGGTGAAGGAACTGATCCACAACTAATCAACCACAAAGTCTGCTTGATATTTTGCAACGACTGATGTAAAACTGTTTGCAACAGCTGTCAAATTCCAGAGACTATTCCTGCAATCCTCAGCTCAGCTGCCTTCCCTTATGCTCAGACCCAGCTACAGCGTATCATTTACAGAAGTGCTTCATTATTCAAAGTATGATTCCTTCATTTCTCAGAAATAATACTATTATTCCCATTTTACTGATGACAAATGGAGGGTTAAAACTGACATTGTGGCAAAGATGGGACTTGAAACTCTAAGACTAGTTCGTCATTCATTCCAGTGACAAGGGTTCATGTAAAATGGCTAACATCCAGATGAAATAAAACTTAAAATACTGTAAGTAACCCTTCCCTTTACAAAAGTAGGGAGGGTGAATTTTAGCAAAATAACAATGTGATGCAAAAAGGGTTTTGTTTCAGGACAGGATTTGAAAGCATTAGATGGGGATAAAAGTGAAAAACCAGAGGCACTCACCTGCAATAATAGATAAGCAAGCAAAGCAGAATGAGGACCAGCAATGCCAGAGCACCCAGGATGGTAAGCAGGAAGATGGTGTGGTAGGTGGCAATATCTTTTATGCCGGCTGCTGCACTTGTCAATCCTGTGAAAAGATAGTTCTGAAGACAGGGCAGGGCAGGACAGGACAGGAGAGGACACTGCTTTCACCCCCTTTCCCTCCATCCCACACTAGCTGAAAGCTAATTTATTTCTATACACTATTTCTGATAAAATGCTCAGTGCAGTTTGAAAACATTTCAATTAATAAAATTAGCTATTACAACTATTTATAAATTTAAACAGCAACAACTAAGGCAGCAACAATGTAAGTCACATAAAACAGTAAGAAAGCCTATAAGAATAAAAGGCTAAGAAAAATAAAAAAGATCACTCTCTGGCAGAGCATTCTGTTAACTAGAGCACCACATTTGAGAAGGCGTTCCTTCTGGTAGCAACCAGCCTTGCCTCAGCTTTCACAGAAAGACCTCTGCTGAAGATCTCAAAGTACAAAACAATATATATTGGGAACAGGTCATTTTCCTAATATTCTCATTTTTGGTCACAAAGGGCTTTAAAAGTGAAAACAAGCACTTTGAATTTGGCTCAGAAAGAGACCAGGAGCCAGTGACACAACATGTGATGAGGCTGCCCAGTCCCCTTTAATCATCCAGTAGCTGTATTTTGGACTCCAGTTCTCAGACCATCTTTGAAGGTAGGCCTGCACAGAATGCATTACAATAGCCTTATCCTGGAGGTCTCTAACACACAGATGTCCCCCTTTACCATTCCTGCTTGAGATTATGTGACTCATTACAGGACCTTAGGAAAAAAGAAGACACACTCTATTCATGGTTCAGGGTTGCTGAGCATTTCATGAACCCCAAAGAGTTTAAATTAAATTAAATTAAACTATATAAGTGTTTATATTCCTGGCATTAAAAACAGATTCTAGGGTTAAAAGTCCCCACCCTTATAACCCCAAGCACAACCAGCCAGTCTGTAGTTACTTAATTTTTTAAAACATTCAACCCAATATTTTTAGATTAAATTATAAGGGAATTTTTTAAAAGCTAAAATTTGAGATATACTAATAATGCTAAAACAATCATGGAAGATTTACTAATTTGCTAACACAATTTTCATTTTCTTAGAGCATCAAAAATTTAAAAGTTCAAATCAGTACTATTTCATAAATTTACAGGGAAATTTAAATGTGGAGGGTTTTTATTCCCCATATTATTTAGACTCCCCCTTTAAGACTCTCTTCCCTTTAATCCCAGATTTTTTAAAAAGTGATTCTACAGCATTAACTGGCAGTGATTACTCAGTGGTTCTATGCAAAGTGCTGCACAAAAACTCAGAGGCAGTTCTTAGCAAGTAATAGTTTGTAAAATGCAGAGAATGTTCCTAACATAAGTGGGGTAGTCTTACCGGTTGTCGGAGACAGCACAGCAGCTACCCAGTAGCCCAGCTGTGGAGAGACAAATGTCCAGTAAAGCTGGTTCCCTTCCTTGCGGATGAGTCCAGTCCCATTCCGGATCCATAGACCTGAGGAAAAAAAGAACTAGCTAATCAGAAGTAACAAACAGAACACTCCTGCCCCTCCAAAAAAGACAAAATTATCCAAATCCCTGCTCTAAAAGGAAGAACAGTCACTCATCAGCACTATCCCAAAACAAAAACAAACAAAGCAAAACAGTAGAGATCAGAGGAGAGAGCGTAGGTATGACAGCACTTGCATAGCAAGCAGCTCTAGATCATGGCTCTGTCTAACATGGTTTTGTTATATAGGTGAGACACATAGTAGGGAAAGGAAACTGCCAACTTAGGGGCACTATGAAGCCACCCAGCATAGCTCCTGATCCTAAAGAAAAAGCCTTGCCCCCACCTCAACCAGTAATTTCAGTAGTTTTCTCCAAAGTTTTGCAGGCTTGAGCCCTTTATTAACCCGTCTACCTCAGTAACAACAGTAACAGACTTTATGACAAAGTGGTTCACTTATGCTGCTCACTTTCATGGGTGAGCCAAGACACAGACAAATTGGAACAAGCAACCTTTGTGCACAGGATGTTGCATACGACAGTGTAGAAAGAATAATATATTCTCACATCTTTCTGTGACAGCTGGGAAAGGTCAATGTGAGAGAATCAAGAGCTACTGCAGAAATACAGCAAACAGCTCAAAATACTTTCAGCAGCAGCAAGAACCTATCCGTAGCTGGAAGCATAGTCCTTCTGCACCAAGCTACCATTTACAGACATGGGATTGTTCTTGCCTGCCCCAGGAGTCTTACTAATGGACTGTTATAAGCAATTAGGTAGTTTTAGGCCATGCACAGTGTCTGGATCCAAAGAGGTTCTGGACACTGGTCAGTGTGTCACTTCACAAATACCCCTGTTTGTGTATGGCATATTCCAAAGTAAGCAGTATCACTTTTGTCTTGTATATCTGTAATTACAGAATATAATGATTAAATAGTTAAACATATTAACAGGTTCATAAGAATGCCACTTACCACTCTTGATGTCAAAGCGCCAGGCTGGTACACTGGTGGCTGATGCAGCGACAGTGTCAGGTGGCAATGGGATAGAAAGGTGGACAGAGCCTGAGAGCTGAACTTCTGTCCCATTACCAGTGAAGAGG
This sequence comes from Varanus komodoensis, assembly GCF_004798865.1. NCBI lineage: Eukaryota > Metazoa > Chordata > Lepidosauria > Squamata > Varanidae > Varanus > Varanus komodoensis. The sequence continues at coordinate 419,451 of NW_025336624.1, forward strand.
TGAATGCTGACTGCAACAATAGGCACCAGTTCCAGCCATGTGTTACTGGCTGTGGGGATACAAAGAGTTAGGAAAAGGCTCTCTCCCACCTTCAAAAATACCCAGAAACTCAGGAAGTTTTGGTGCTTAAGAGAGGACCCCCTCCCTCCCCCCACACACACACTGGTGGTAAATTGAGACAGTACCTACCTAAATATCATTTTGATGCTCCCAAATCCACTCCAAGGCAGGCCACATTACCCTGTGTCAGTTCTGGTTTCTCTATCCTTACCACCCTATGTTCCATCATAATTATTTTTCACCAGACTCTGGCCCCAGGTGCTTACCATTGCTATTGCTTTCAGCTCCAATGAAGGACGGGAAACCTCTCATGTCTGGCCCACTACTGGCAGCAGTCAGAGAGGCTGAGAGTTGGCTGTAGGTGGAGCTGCGGGGCAGGCGGGCAGATTTGCGTTGGAACTGTGCCCATGGTTGGCTCTTTGCTCCTGCAATGATCAACAGTTTCACCTGCTGGACCAGTCAGCCAGAACTCGTAGAAGAACATAAGAGACAACTAAACCTGTAAAGCTTTAAGTGCCAAATTCTGGTTTCGATACTGGATCCAAGCCCTTCAATATGTGACCTTATAATCTGTAAAGCACCCCTGAGCATGGTCTATAGAACTCCTGGTAAAATGCTTTGGCTTTCAAGAGTTCTTGTGTCCTGGCACCAAGCTGGCAGATATTGTGATTGCCTGAATTCCCCAAGTTAGGTGGAATTCAGCACTGGGTACAGAGTTCAGGATCCTGGGTCTACATGCATAGATTTGAGAGCATAAGGATGAAACTAGAGGTGGGGACACAAGAATATGCTTGAGTAAAGAAAGGAATCTCCAGTACCATCCTTACTTCCTCCTCACAGATAAAAGGCAAGAAATTGTGCAAAGCAAGCAGAATGAAGCTGACTCTATGGAATCACCTGCCAGATTTGCCCACTAACCCACTGGACTAGAAACAACTGAATATTTTCCATGAAGCCAAAAACCAGGGGCATCTACTATTTCCAGCACAGTAATCCATCTTAGCCCTCTGGACTCCTGTGCAAACCACACCTTACTCAGGTGCACACTTCAGCTCATTTGCTTATAGCTCAAGCACAGGCCCAGAACTTATCCAGTCCCCTCCTCTCATCACCTAGTTCAATTCAATAACTTTCCTGTTCATACCACAGCAAACTGACACAATGCACTTGCAGCCACTTGAATATCTACCTTGCAAAAACTGCTAGAGATATCTGAGGACACACTGACTTCACCTTTTTTACCCTTGATTAATGCTTGCCAGCAGCATGGAGACGGGGCAGAGTGATGAGGTGGAGCAAAGTATTTTCTCAGCCATTGTGTGGGTTCCCCATTCACAGAGACAAGAGTCAGCTTGGGTCCTGAGCCCCTTAATGCCAGCTACATGTCATCTATGGCCTATCACTTGGACTGTGGGGGGAGGCTTACCTGGTGAACCAAGAAGAATCTGTACTAGATCATCATAAAGGATTAGTGTCGCAGGACGCTCTGGAAGCAGATAGAGGCTGACAGAGGCATAGACTGCAATGGGAAATTGGGAAAAGAGAATCAGATTATTTGAATCCCTTTTATTCCAGCAGCAAATGTTCAGTTACACCCAGAACATCCTGTCTTTGGAGCAAGTGCTCCTAAGGTGTCCCCAAAATTGTGTTTGTGTGTGGGGGTGGGATGGAATAACTGCTAAAAGAAAATTGGAAGTAAAATGAGGATGTGCAAGTTGCTCTGGACTGTCATCTTCTCATCTTTTATAGTAGCTCAGTTAAAACATCATGACAAACTGGTTTGTACTAACTTAGTTTAGAACTCAAACTGCGTTTCTATATTTTAGAATTGCACGTTCTGGCTGGTTAGTACTCCTGTCTCTAGGTACAATTGTTTCCAAGAACAAAGAATTAGCCATAACTAGTTAATCAAATTTATATCCCACTTTCCTGTATAAAATACAGGGTGGCGAAGAGCATTGAGGGTTATTATGAATGAGTTGTGTGCTGGTGGATGCAACCCTATTGGTATGTCCCAGTACAGCAAGTTGCTAAATTAAACTAAATCAACCTTAGCAAGTTGTTATGTCATCTGAACCATTCCTTTACAAACCAGGATTTTAAACCAGGGCTTGTGCTTGTTTATAAACCCTGCCTAATAAGGGAAGTAGAATTCCAGGATGCCTCATTTGGACAGCACATAAGGTTTTCACTTACCAGTGAGCTTAGAACCTGTATAAAATGAGAGGAGCCACATGGAAGTGAACAGGGTGCATTCACCATCATGCAGCTCACTCATGATATCCCAGGATTCTCTAGGATTCTGGTTTACAAATTTGTGTGAATACAGCCATTCTCTCCTGTGGCCTTTAGTACCAGCTATACACTGGTGGCACCTATCAAAAATGAGAGCTTTCTTCCTCCCTTCAATACTGCGTTTCCAACTGCTCATCTGAAGCAGTATAATCTCATGTGTCCAAGTCTAGACTTCTCATATTTTTGCCCAAGTCTTTCTCACTTTGTACACTTTCTTTACCCATACACTTAATGAAAACATTAGCACCAACCCTGTTGAACAGGCAACATCCTTGGCCTTTTCTTTTTCTCATTATCTGTTATCCTCCGTATTCTAGTTCACACCCTTGTAATCACATTAAATAGTGCTATCTCTCTGGTTCCATCACTTTTATCCAGTGTTTTTCTGGCAATACCATTCTCTTCTCCTATTACTCTGACCAAATAGCACCCTATTTATAATCTTTGTTCATTCAGCTAATGAAGCTCAGCCCTCTCTCCTCTCCTCTCCTCTCCAACCATCCTTATATATGGGATCATAACCAGAACATCTGTGTGAAGTCACTTCTTTAAATTTCTTCTCAAAACTACCTTTTGCAGCCCTGTAGCACTAATATTCTAAGCATAAGTACAAGTCATCGATATGAATGCATATTCTTCTCATTTATTCCTGCCTTGGAAATACTAACAACAACAACATACTGCATTGCCTTCATTACTTCTGTTATGAATCAAGTGGTCAGGTAAAGGAATAGAGTGGTAGACTTCATGGATGCATAGAGTTGCATCCGATGTAAGCAGGAACTGTATACAACTCATACTTATCCTTTAAAAAAAAGCTTTGTTAGACTTCCATTTTTAGTACTTTTGTCATTTAGATCTTTCAAGTGTTTCCATAACCACATCCTAGAGCAGCCAAGACCCTGTCCAAAGACAAATGGCCAAAACAGGAAAAAGCAGAAGATGCTGGACAGCTGGCTCCTGCAGAGTTTGTCACAGCCCACCCATTTCCTTTTCCACAAAGGGTTGCAACCAGAGCACAAGCTGAGCCATTCTTATGTTTTCTATGTATGTGCTTAGGACAGAGCCCCAATATTAATAATTATAACAGTGCCTCTGAACATGCCCAAGTGCTCTTTCCTATTCATTTCTTAGTTTTTAATTTGGGGAAAGTTTTGAAGAATGTCAAAAGCTACTTTTGAGGCAGGTTTGTGCTCAACACCTCTCTTTTTAGAAATAAAACATTTGTACAAAACTACCTGCTAAGAAGATGACAGCTCTAAAACTGACTAGCAGAGCAGGACAACCACTTAATTGACCAACAGAGCTGCACAAAGACCTGGCTAAAGGCTACTACTTTACAGGCATGTAATGATAGGTTTGGGAGATAAATGATTGACAAAGCCCAGCTGTAGCAGGGAATTTGGTTTTGCGTTTTATTTGAGGTATTTCCAGACAAGGTTTCTATTGTGCCCTACTTCATACACAGACTTTTACAGGGAAACCAGATGACACTGTTTTTCAGTTCTAATCCTCCCATCTTTTCCCATGACTTCTGTCTTTTTTCTTACCAGAAAACAATCCATTAACAAGGAAAAGTAAGAATAGTTCTTGATTGGTAGAACTGGGAACCCTTTATTTGGATGCACTTCTTTTGTTAAACCATTGAGACATTGCTGCTACCACATTTTTGAGGAAGCTTGGGCAGGGCAATCTCAACAGACCCCCTTCCTCAGTGAGTCTACCTTCCCACTGCCACTGTCATTAGCTCTTAATTTTCCTCATCATCTTTATCATCAGTGCTACCATTTGCTTGTTTCTGTGGTAGGGACCCAGTAAACAAGCAGTCAGTGGCATCTCTTGATCCTCCTTTCCACCACTACTGCTGTCTGGGCTACAGGGAAATTGTAAACAGCAACTCCACAGGTCTCATGTCAGTGGTCCCTGCTAGGTCAAAGGTCCTTGGCATTTGCCCAACCATGCCTACCATGGACATCGGCCCTGTATTGGACTCAGAAACCCTTGCCAATTTACTAGTGATTTGTTTTACATCCCAATCCACCTTCTGCCCACCCCTACTCTATTACATTCTCCTCCATCCCTGTGTTTTGTTTCTTTCTTTCCTCATTCCAACAGCCAACCAGCTCACTCAGCAGTCCATGACCTTCTTACTGAGTCCCTGCCCCCACCAGTAGAATTTTTTCCCCCTAAAGATTTTTGAGCTCCCCATGGCTTCCTTTCATGCATGGATGGTGCTATTTTAGCTACATAAGCATCTGCACTTGGAGAAAGATGGCGGGGGAGGGAACAGAGGCACAGTACTTCAGTCTTACATGGAAACTGAATCTCAACACTTGTCTGATGGAAACAATTTAAAATTTGGAACATCTTAGCATTTAGGAAGTAAGAAATATAACAACAAATTGTGACCTTGTTCATTTTAAGCAAATTGAGCCTGTTTTGATCTGAATTATATCAAAAGTCTTGGTAAAGCAAAAAAGCAGACTCTGGGGGAAAATGCTTGACTCTTGTGGCTTACTTATTATAAATCCTATAAAGTTTGCTTAATACAGAATAAGTGTATTCACACATGCAAAAACCCACCCACCCAATGTAAAACACTGGGTGTTATATAAAAGTTTACCTCAATTTTAAAGCAGTAAAGGACAATAAGAGGGTTGTCCTATATATATAAAATGGATTTTATTTATTATTTTCCATATCTAGAGACAAAAATGGTTTTAATGAATGGAAGAAAAATCAAAACTCTTAAAAGGCTGACACACTTTCACAAAAACTTAAACTCCACAGAACTGCACTATGAAACAATGACAAGCTTGCTGGTCCTGGACTTTTGGGAAGATTGCTCTCCACAGCCACAAGCTGAACACATTTTGCTGCCTGGAATCAAAACATAAAACACTGTCTGCCCCCTACTTCCATTTCACGTATAGAAACCAGCTGGACTGACAGCTGAATCTTACATCCATACTGGAAATGGGACCCTATCCTTTACTGCTTTTGAGGGCAGCAGACTTGCTTAAGGGCTGTAATGCAGACCACATGATACATAATGCTATGTTTTTCAACACTTCACTGCTTGCTAACTACTTAATCTGGCACCTGTTTACTACCTGCTTAGACAAATGCTGCAGTACAATGGCATAAAACACATGCTGTGAGCAAAGCAACACACATGTAACTATGATGCTGGAGTGTGTGGTCTGGGCTGGCTTCTTTTCTGCCTGCTCACTTAGTCAGGGGCTTTTCCTAGACATGTTCTCTGGGATGCACAGGGCATCAGCAGTCACCAAAAGAAGACAGGCAGTCAGGCCAAAGCAGCAATAGCCAAGGTAACTGCTACCAGGGAGCTGACACAGAGGGTTGAGAACTTCCTGTGCCGGGGGCAGCTGCAATCATCCCTCACATCCACTGCTGAAAGCAACCAACTTACTCTGACTAAAGGCAGAGCCAGCCCTGTGTAAATGAAATTAGTCATGCTCCCTAAATAGTTGTGAACGTAAATGTGTGTGTGCATGTGTGTGTTGCGGGGGGAGCAACTGAAGCAAAGATGATTAAAACTCCAACCAACTTACTGCAGGTTTCTTTAGATAACTCCCACAAATACTGCCATCCTTGATGCCAAACTCCTATTCTCTGCTTACATTACAATATGAATTCTAGTGTAATTAAACTTAATCTGTCTTGGAGAGGGGATTTTGTAAGGTATGTATGGATTGCTATGTTTGAGGATTCTGTTTCGATGTAGAGGGTTTGAAAGTGTCACTGGTAGGAAAATTAATTAAAATCAAATAATTCTGCCATTTGAGAGGCATTATACCTTAGTGGAAAAGCACATGCTTTGCATTCAGAAAGTCCCAGGTTCAGTTCCTGGAATCTCCAGGCAGAATTGAAAAAACTTCTGCTGAAAACCTGGAGAGCTATTGCCAGTCAGTGTTGATAATAATAGGCTAGAGGAACCAGTGGTCTGAGATAGCCCTTCCTCTCAGATACAGCAAAATGTACACTGGTAGTAAGGTCACCTCATTGACCCATCTCAGGCTTTGGATGCAAAAATCATAGCTGACATATAGTGCTATCAATAATTTCTGCCAGTAGGGAAGAAATAGGAGGCAACCAGCTAACCAATGAAAACACATACAGACACGTATACAGAGGTGTGTCTGCTTACATATATGTTTGGGCATAAAGAACACTAAGACGGTGCAAGCACACTGTGATTTGGTCATAGACTGAATTTGCTTCTAGTGCGCATATCTGACATTGACATCCTCCATGGATGGTGCATGTATCAGAAATGGAAATGAATCCAAAGCACATGGAGTGTTCACTTTATGTCTTTGCCTGTCCAGATGAACACGGGCCTTAATTTCTAAGAGAGATGCCCAGACTCAGAACATCTTGGTAACAATTCTCAGCTATCTAGATGCCTTATCCCCTAATTGCCATCAATCACTAGTAAAGGAATGGATTTCTGCACCTGTTCAGAAGCATGCTCTGTTTTATTGCTTTTTCCACAACTGAGTCCTGACCCTGAAAACAAGTTATGAGACCATGACCTAGTAAACTCTTATTCAAATTAGCCCAGCATATGGAAGAGATTTAACTGCATTCTCCTAGGGGCAGGATCCATGCTCAACCTACTATCAAGGAAGCCTACCACCTAACACTGTATACTTACATTTCATCTACATTTGGCTAGAGCACTGTAGGGTTTGATCTAAAGCTGGTGTCCCTTGGAAATTGGCCAGCATAGTATTCCCAGCAGATGTACATTGGTGTAATGCTACAGTAGTGAATCCCCACTGCAACCCAACTAGCACAGAAGCCAAAAATGGAAAAGTGTTGTGAGCACAGAATCAAAGTTGGAAAGAATCTCCAATATTATCTACACTAGCTCCTGCTCAGTGCAGGCTCTTAGAAGTATGTCACCTGCACACTCCAGACACCCCACATGATCCACTGTATGCAATGAGTATCATGGAAATGTGGAAGTAATGGCATCATGCATGTCTCATATGTTTCTTCTCACTCCTGTGCCACAGCTGTAGTGACAGGAATTCATTCATTGCAAAGAAAAAATATGCAAATATCATGTACCATGTGTACATTATGCATTGGCCCAACTGTAGAGACTGAACAAGGATTCCTCCTGTAACCGTCAGTAGCAATGCTTTAGCCAGAGATCCACAGATACCACTGGAGACCACAGACAGCTCCCTTGTACAACAAGCTGTTAGTACCTATCCATGAGTCTCCTTTGGCCTTCCTCAGGTAGCCCTCCAACGGGTGCTGGGGCAACAGCATTGTCTACATGGATGGCGAGCCAGGAAGACACCAAGGTCTCTACAAGCAGCAGAAGCAATCACCGTGCTCCATTATTATTCAGGGGAACTCCAACTATCTAAGCTTACAGAACCCCTGATCAGAGCAAGCCACCTGGCCAACAGATATAGCGGTGCAACCGTGGAGAAGCAACACCATGACAAATAATTCCTGCTCTATCGCTTTCTGTGTTTTATGTTCTTAGTATTTTAGAGAGCTTTAGAAGCTGGTTAAATAAGTTCATAGAGGATCTATTGATCAATGACTAGATTAGTTACAATAACTAGATTAACACAGCATGACAACCCACTTCGGTTGGCAAGCCACTTTGGACAAGCTATAGCTTTCTCTAGGGTGGTCATGACACCTGAACCTGGGCTTCTGATCCTATCATGGTTACTGGGAACTAGCCAGCTAGTCACTTGGAAAGAGTACAAAAATGTTTTTCTTGCCAAACTTACTAGACCACTGCCAGGTACCCTTCAAGTATCCTAGTGGCTTTCTCGAGAAACTTAGCTTTGTGTCATTTGCCATGAACACGAGCCCTTTCAGCTCACCACGGCTTTTTTGTCCCTGTAATTCATCCCTTTTTTTCTGGAAATTACATTATCTGACTCAACAACCAGGTTCCATGATTCCTGTTTTGACAGCCACTGCCAGCCACTTAAAAGTGCCCAAGCAGCACCCGAACCCTTTCCATGGTTGCAAATTTTATTTTGTGGGGTGAGGGGGGGAGCTAATGTGCACGAATATTTGTGCATATTTTTAAATACACTTTTTAGTCTTTTGCAAGTGCTTACCTGTGCACTTATAGAGGTCTGAAAATGTGTAGCTTTACCTGGCTAATGTCTAGGGAGGTACTTTGCCTAGCAAAGTGAATCATTTGGACATGAACCCAAAGAAGTTACAAATAACCTTTTCCCCTATGAAAACATGTTCCTCTGAAAAAAACATAGAGAGCTCTGTCAAAAACACCCCACTTAAAAAGAGCTGGACTTTGGACAGCTAACTGGTTCCTTTTAAAAGGGAGTGGCTCACAGTTTTCCATGTTTCTGAACACCCAGAGTCTGTGGAACAAGTGGAAAGTGAAACCACCCTTTGGACAGTCAAGTCCACCCCCCACCCTGCCACACACACACAAATCTTGCTGCAAAGGGTATAAATCGCACCACTTTTTATCAGCACAGCTCACTTGTATTTTTAGTTTGGCTTCACAGCTTGCCTTTTGACAGCAGATAAACCAAAAGGGGGAAAAACTATTTGGAGCATCTTTGAGTCAATGTCAAGGCTTAGAACCTGCTGCATTTTGCTAGTATGCTATTTAATACCAAGTGCTGGGGAGCCTTATGTGGTTAGCCACAGCAGTATCTTGAATTAGAAGGTTCTCTGATGAAATCCAACAGGGATCTTATATTATGTACTTGGCATGTGATTTTTTAAAAAAGAAATGACTGAGGACTGTGAGCGTGCACACCCCCAGGATATGACATTCATGAACACTTGGTAGAATCTAACTGTGCAACACTGAGAGAACTAGCCATTTTCAGGTCATAACATTTTCAGGTCATAACATTCTCTATCAAATTGACCATCATTCTATTGAGAAACAAATGATCCTCTTGTTCTACTTACTACAGCATTGCATCCTTCTTGAATATTTCTGTAATAGCACAACATATCCTGGTAAAGGTTTGCATCCTTTATACCTCCCCACACCCCTCCATGAAATGCCCATTACACACAACACAGCCATCCTATCTGTGGCCTATGTGCCACCCAGGCTCCTCAACCCATGATCACCCACAACTCACGTGGCAGTTTGGTGACACGCCAAGGAACAGAGTTTGTAACAAAGCCACGCTTGGAGGCTGTGACAAGAATCCAGGTGCCGAGGCGATAGCTGATAGGGAGCATGCTAACACCCTCATGATCAGTGGTGCCTGAAGCCAGAGATGTTTGGTTGCCATACACTTCCACAGCTGTCTGAGGCAGTGGGGATAAGTCACTGTTCTCATATACCTGGACCTTGATCATCACCTCTGTAGAAGAGAAAGAAAAGACAGAAGGGTATGTGAGGATGGTTGTTGGCCCAGCAATGTTTCCTCCCTTGATTCAGAAATTTTTCCAACTGAAAATAACTTATCTGTTTCCTCAGTGCCCCTTTCCACCTTCCTTGATATGTATGTTTCCCAATTCAATTGAACTAGAGACTTTCAGCAAAAGATGTGGCTAATTAAAATTAATATGGCTCAGCTTCCTCTATGACTTCCAACTACTACTTCCTCCAGCCTATTTGGTCCATGTCCTTTAAGGGGTCTTGTCCATTTTTGGCTAACTCCAGCAGCATGGTACCTCTTTGAATTCATCCTTCTAACACATTGCCTCTCCTTTTATTTCCTAGGCCCTATATGATATTTTCTCTCAGACAATCCAACTGCTCATTGTTCTCATGTCAACCTGTCCTATTTTTCACACTATTTTATTTATTGCTGCCCTATTTTATTTATTGCTGACTCTCCCTCTTTGCATAGTTAAGACTGTGAATGTTTAGGAACATCACAACAGATCAGGTAATGGTTTGTGTATGTGTAGATCTCATAAATTACAAGCAATCTTCATGCAAATTAGAGCACCACAATTTTACTTACTTTACTTTTACTTTTATTTGCCAGTAGCACCCATCCCTTCTCTACGTTGTGAAGGCTGCCCAGCATAAATCCCATCAAGTTGCACATGAATTGAAGAACTTGAGAGAGGTAAGAGGTTTCCTTTCATTTTGCACAGGGGCTTGAAGAAGTTAAGAACTAACAATCTCTTGTACTACTCAGAAAAAAATGCCTGTTTTTAACCTTCACATCACAGCACAAAGATCTGTTTCCCAACTCCACTGTGTAGAGACCAAGGATGACAACAAATCAAAGATGGGTAGTAAATCAGACTAAGATTTCTAGACTTCCTGCAACAAGTTATTCTATTTCCACACTGAAAATTACACAAAAATAGTGTGTGGAGGGGAGAGGTTAAAGGTCAATAGACAAGCATTATCATATATTCTTAATGCCATTCCTTTATCCAAGACAGAAAGATAAGTTTAGCATAATTCAACACACATTGGTGAAAACTGCACTTTAGCTATAACAGAACAGAAAAGCAGAGCAGAAACAGCAAGTAGTAATCTTAAGGGGAAATAAAAGAGGGTATCTAAAAATGTATTGGCTGACATTTTCTGGTTTAGGAATTCGATAGCCTTTCATTCCCAGGTTTGTCTCACTGTTTTCTCCACTCCTTGTCAATGTGCTGATCAGTCCCCTTCAGGTTAGGCAGAACTGGCTTCCATCACAATTCATTCAAGCAGTGTTCAAACTCAAGGATTGGTGGTTCATGCATGGCAAAACTCTCCTCTGCTAAATGGCTGCCTGACATGTCCTCCCCACCCTATGCACAAATAGCTCTTTGGAGAGATGGGTTGTTTCAACACCATTTGGCTTTGGATTTCAGCTCCCCAGTGATGAGAAAACTACAGCTGGAAGGTGGTCACTGCTACCTCATCCCTCCATCAAGAGTTGCCTGAAAGATCTCTGGTGTAACATTAAAAACAGGCAATGTTGCTCCTCTGCACTTCATTTTGTTCACCAGGTAGAATCCAAAGAAAAAGGCAATCCAGAGCTTAATTTGAACTAAATCATTTTCAGTGACAAGCTATACCTTAAAAACTTAAGGGATTGTGGTAGAGCCAGGGTGTGAGCACCCTGTATGATGGAACAAATATAATGGCGCATAGATCCTAGAAGGGTCACTAGAACAAACACTGGCTTCCCTACCGGAAAACAAAAATCACACACATGGTCCAGTGCTGTAAAAAGAAGCACTAAGTCAGATGGCTACAGTTGCCATTTTCATTATCCCCAGTGCCTCTGGGCACCAACCCCAATTATGCTACATCAGGCGAAGCATGGTCCAGAGGCCCAAGGAAGATATCAGCAGCAGCTGTCTGGCTAGGGCTTCTTTTTGCAGCACTGGGCTGAGAAAATACCAGGAAGCTAGGGCTGTATCACTTTCAGTGCTTACTGCTTGCTGTCCATCTCCTCTGCTACCTGTTAAGCTTTTATGAAGCTTTTATGAATGTATCAGAGGGCACCTTGAGCAAGGCTAATGCTGGGTAAAGCCCTCCCTGAGTCAGTAGACAGAGCCTAAACTAGATATGGGAGTGAAGTCAGTGGGTTTGGTATGAGGAACCCAGTACAAAATCTTTCTATTCACCCAGGACTATATTCCATGATGTGAAAAAAAAATTATTTGAAGTACTTTTATATTGCTCCTCGGCCAAAATAGATTACCAAAACAGCTTACATATAATAAATTAAGATAGTTTTGTCTGCATCTTTACAGTTTAAAAAGACATAGCACACAAGGAAAAAAGACTGGGAAGAGGAAAATTTAATGCTTTCAGCAAGGATATTGAAAAGGCCCTGCTTCTCCTTCTCAAATTCCACAGCCCAGCCTGCTGGAATGGCAAATGACAAAATTTGTCTGGATCACTTAAGAGTTTCTAAATGATTAATTCTATCTTCTTCAAACTGGTCAAATATAGCTAACCTTCCTATGGTCCATAGCAGCTTTTTAAACTTTTGGGGTGTTGTCTGGCAGACTGTTGCCTAAGGGTTGAGGAGGCACATAATGCCTCAAGACTATCCATAGTCGCCCATCCTGGCAAAACATAAACAAGACCCTCCTCAATCTCCCCAAGCTCCCAGTACTCTCTCCCTTTGTTTTTCTATCAGCTAGTTTGAAAACAGGTTGTTAAATACAATCCTAGTTTAACTGCAAACAAAAGAATATATAGCAACCAGTAATGTTATACGCAATACAGCTCCAAGAAAAAGCCTTCCGTGTTTCATTCATAGCAGAGGCACTTAGTTCTGTCCCGTCCCGCCCCCCAGTCAAAAAAAGTTGGCAATTTCTCACTGTCTCAATGTCTGTGCCAGCCCAACCTCCACCATTATTTAATCCAAGAGTGCACTCCCATTGCCATGGCAACGGCCTTATTTGTCCTACAAAGTGCCCCCCCTTCAAGTTCCACTTAGGCCTAGAAAGCAGCACAGGCATTTTTTGTGGATGTGAATAACCCCCCCCACACACACACACACACACTCTGTATGACTGAGGTTTGCTACCATGGAAACCATGCCACAGAACAAGGCCTTAGCCACATCCTTCAGCAAGCCCCTGGGTTTCTATGGTGCTGGCTAAAAGAGACCCCTTCCACTCCTAATAACCGCTTAATTTTGCTTACCCTTTCACACACTTAATTTTGTACTCACAAACAGAGAAGGGAGACAGTGATGGTGATAGTTTCATTTCATGCTTATGGATAAAATAATCTTTTTCAAAAGGCATGATACTGCCACTTTCTAAATCTGTCTATTTAAATGAAACAAAGCAAGCTGTTTTGGATCATAAGGGAAAAGTTTACAAAATTGTGAACTAGTGTTCCAGATAAATAGATTTGGAGATCTCAAAAACTTGCTCACAAATTTCAGCATTCTTGGCTGGCCATAATTAAATTAGTATTTATAATGAGAGACAGTGTGGTATAGTGGTTAAGATCATATGACCAAGAGATCTGGATTCTACTGCTTGCTCCACCATGGAGCTAACTGGGTGACTTGGGGCCAGTTACAGACTCTCAGCCCAGAGTCTGTAACTGGCCCCAGAGAGGCAGGAGGGGAACGATGTAAGCCACTTTAAATTCTTTTTTTTTTTTAAGAAAAAGGTGAGATATAAATCTGATGAATAAATGAATTTATTAAGGGGAAGGAAGTTTGGTATCAGGACCTCTCTACACTATCCTATGAGATTAAATCAAAGCAAGACACTAATGTTTTTGTTATGTGCCATCAAGTCATCTCCGACTTATGATGACTCTATGAATAAAGCCCTCCAAGCTGTCCTCTGCTTCACAGCCTTGCTTAGCTCTTGTAAACTCAAGATCTTCTGCCTTCAAATTTCCCTAGCATGATGGTTTTGCCTTCTCATGTGTTCAAACTATGACAGCCTCAGTTTTGTCATTTTTGCTTCTAGAGAAAGTTTTGGTTTGATTTGATCTAGGACCTGCTTTCTGTTGATCCAAGGTATCCACAAAGCTCTCCTTCAGCAGCATGTTTCCAACACATCCATTTTCCTTCTGTCAGTTGCCTTCATTACCCAACTCTCACACCCATGCCAACAGTCCAGATGATCTTGGTCTCCAGTGAAATGTCCTTACATTTGATAATCTTTCCTAGCTCCTTCACTGCTTCCCTTCCAAGTTGCAGTCTTATTTATTTATACATACATACATACATACATACATACATACATGTATTTATAGGCCGCCTGTAACTGCTGAGGTCTTCTTCTGAGCTGCATTCTATTTGAACTGATGATTGACCAATTGTATCAACATATTTTACAATTTCAGTGTCTTCATTGTTGCCATCAAAGATCTACTCTTGCCATGATTTTTGTTTTCTTAATCAAGCTAAAGTTTTCCCTTAGAAGCAAAACCAGCAAAATTGAGGCTGCCATTCTTAGGGCATATCCAGACTCACTGGAGAAGACCATCATGGTGGGGAATGTTGAAGGTAGAAGAAGAAAATGAAGACCAAATATGAGATGGATTGACTCTATAAAGGAAGCCACAATCTGAAATCCAAATTTGTCATGGATTGAGCAGGAGCTGAGCAGGGTTGTTATAGGTAGGATATTTTGGAGGGCTTTCATTCATAGGGTGGCCATAAGTCAGAAATGACTTGACAGCATATAACAACAATGTTCAGCTGCAGTCCTGCTTTTACACTTCCTTTTTGCACTTTCATCAGGATTTATTGCTACTTTCTGCCAGTAATATGGTATCATCTTCATTCATTGAGACATCTTCCTTCAATTTTCATTCCTTCCTCTGATCCTAAGCTAATTTTCCTCATGTCATAGTGTATGTACGGATCAAACAGATTGGGAGATAAAATACATACTTGTCTGATCCCTTTGCCTGTAGAAACCAACCTGTTTCTCCATATTCTTTCCTAACACTAGTTTCTTGTCCATGGTAAAGGTTATGCATTGGAATGATCAAATGATGAAGCACACCTATCTCTTTTGGCCCTGAGATAGTAGTGGCCCTATTCATAGTGTCCTGTGATCCACATAGTCAAAGGTTTTGTTGTATATATAAATCATTGACTGATCTTCTGAAATACTTTGTACACTTCAGTAGCCAATGTTTATTTTCAATATGATCTCAAGTGCTCTTCTTTTTCAGAATCCAGCTTAAATGGCTAGCATTTCTCATTCCATAAAGGGCATCGTTCTTTGTTGCAACACCTTGATAATAACTTTGCTTGCATGGAAAAGTAGTGCAATGATCCTATTGTTGCTGCAGCCATTTGCCTCTCCTTTCTTGAGAATTGGAAAGGATATTGAAGATTTCCAGTCTGTGAGCCATTCTTTTGTTTTCCATATTCACTGGAAAATTCTTGGTACAATTTGGAGCAATTCCATTTCTGCAGCTTGGAATAGTTCCATTGGTACCTTACCTACTCTGGGTGCTTTATTCCTCCCAAGTGCTTTCAGAGCAGCTTTCATTTCAATTTCTAAAATTCTATGTTCTTCCTCATAGGATTTCTCTTCAAAAGAGTCAGTCATTTTTTAATCTCTTCTGTACAGTTCTTCCACAGATTGTTTTCACCTTCTTTTTGTTTGATCCTGGTCAGATAGTGTGTTCCCCTGTTGGTCTTTCAAGATTCCTAATCTAGGTTTGAATTTCCCTTTGATTTCTTCTAAAAGAGGGCTCTTGTTTTTCTTCTTCTATTTCTTTGCACTGGTCATCGTAATAGCTTTTTGTCTCTATATGACAGTTGCTGAAACAGTGTATTTGGGATTCTGAGCCTAGTTCTGTCACCTTTTGCTTTTGCTTCTAGCCTGTCCTTAGCAATTATGAGTGCTTGCTTTGCCTTTGCCTCCAGGCTTTTTTCTCCTTTTTTACTAGAGGACTTGCCCTTTTGCATTCTTCCCTAATAAAGTATCTGGTTTCCATCTACTGTTCTTCTGGTTTATAGTCAGTTGAGTTCAGTAATGGTAATCTGTTCTTTATGTGGACTTTCAATTCCTCAGGAAAGTAATTTAGCTGGCACTGTCCTTCTGTTCAACTCTATTATGCCCTCCCGCCCCTTGAGATCAGCAACAGATGCCCTTCTCCGGGAACCCTCTGTGAATGATATTAGGAGGGTGAGTACCCAGAGGAGGGCTTTCTCTGCGGTGGCGCCCCATCTATGGAATGCGCTCCCCAGAGAGGTCCGCCTGGCGCTGTCGTTATTTGTTTTTCGGCACCAGGCGAAGACCTTTTTATTTAAAACTTATTTTAATTGTTAAATTATTTGTATTTATAGGATTTTAAATTTTTAGCCGAGATGCACCGGGGGATTTTAAATAATTTTTTTATTGTTATATTGTTATTTATTTATGTATTTTGTTTCTGTTGTGAGCCACCCTGAGGCTTCATTGCGATGGGGGTGGCATAACAATGTTTTAAATAAATAAATAAATATTATGATTCTTTTATATTAAGAGCCCATTGGCACTATACCAGTCAGCTCATGATCTGCTTTTGGCAGTGAGACTACAGCTTCTCCATCTATCACTTCCAATTATAGTCTCTCTGATTTCTATATTGGCCATCTGGTGATGTCTATGAGTACAATCCTCCGATCACTTTCCTGAAATATGTATTTGCTATAAACAGATGGTTGGCTTCACAGAATACTGTGAGTCATTCTCCTGCTTTGTTTTTGACCCCTAGGTCAAATTCTCCCACAGCTTTTTTTCTGTTTTTTTTTTTGCACAACTTTTGCAATCTGGTCACCATGTCTTGCTTTGATGTGTCATCAATTTCCTTTGGACACCAGCAGAAACGCTTCCAATTTCTTCTTCAGCATCTGTTGTTGGAGTGTTTACCTAAATGGCAGTTATTCTGACAGATTTGCCATGAATTTTGATTTATATGATTCAGCTGGTCTTTGCATTATAGCCCCTTACAGTCTGTGCTACAGCTTGCCTCAGTATTAGTACCCTCTGTTTCTTTGGAGTTTATCACTTCCAGAATAGCACATGTTGTGTTTTCCTGTTTGAAAATGTCCTATTTCAGTCCGCTTTAGTTTTCTCAGATCAAGTACTGCATTGTTTAACCATTCAATTTCCTGTTTTACAGTTCACAGTTTGCCTTGATTCATAGTTCTCACTGCTGATGTCACTGTTACTTGAAGAGGGTGGATGCATCTAAGTCTGGTGCCTCAGTCTAACCATTCTGTCTTGGGTGACCCTGTCAGGAGACAGGGCAAGTGAGAGAGTCTGGCCTCCTGGCAGCATTGCTCTTCAGTCTGAGACCCCCTCACCTCATGAAAGGTATGCCTCTAAGAGGGGGGAGATACTAATTTGGGGAACATTTGTGGCTTAAGGAAAATTTGCACTCTTGGTCTAGCTCCAAGCTCTACTTACTTAGCTGACACATTTGGCTCTGTCTGCACCCACTTCTGGCTCTGACCTCACCCACCAACAACATGCAAATCCTGACAGACTTGCATGGGAAAAAATGATTCCCCACCCCTGCACTAACTGCCAAGGTAAAGTTAGGAAGAAAATACAGTGCCAGGTATGGGGTTTAATCTGAAATGGACCTCTGACCTTGGATTTGTTTTAAGTGCTGGAGAAATGGACCTGAAAAATAAGTAGTAATAGCATCAATAAATGGAGAGAGAAAGTGTGCTTCCTTGTGCACATCAAAGACTAGTGGCAAGGCAACATACAAAATGGTAATGAAGGTGGTGTGATGCACATGCAGACTGTTTTCCTTCAGGACTAAACAAATATATTCAGATGAGGATTAAAAAAGAAAGGGCGTCCCCCTGCAAAAGTATGTGCACCTTTGAACCTTGAGCTCTTTCTCTACAGAAATGAACAAAAATAGGCAAGTTAGTTCATGCAAATAGGACCTACAATACAGAAAGTTTTTGAGGAAGTTTAAAATGGGCTCAGAGAAGTTTCATTACCCAGGAAATACAAACATTTATTTTGTTTCATATGGTCAAGCAATTCTTGAAGATGCATATTTCAAAAAATCTGCAAAACTGATATACTAGAGTCTAAACTAGGGAGCAACATATACACCTAGCCCAGTGATTCCCTTTTGTGTGCAACCTCAGTCATCAACAACATATCAGAGGCATCCCAATTTAGGTCACTCCTCATACATTCCCAGTCTATCATTGCCAAATGCCACCCTCTCCCTTTCTTGCTCTAGGCATGGCATTGATTTAATCCAGCACTCTAAATTCTGCACCTACTTCTTCTACTCATCTTCACACTACTGGCACTATGCTCCAGACCCACAGTCTCAGATTGCAATTATTCCCCAAACTTAACCATGCATCAGCTGCCAACATGATATTCCGGTAGCCCTTTCCAAAGCTCTGATGTAATTATGTGTCACTGGACTGATAGTAATGGATAGAAAGTTACCTCTGGAAGACCTGGACTCCAGGGCACCTACATCATGTCTTCTGTGGATGTATTGCTGTTCACCACACGAGACCAAAGTCAATGGCAGATTCAGGTGGGTCCATGGCAGGTTGCTGTTATTGGGCTTTTGCTACTGATTCTCCTGCTGCTGGAGTCCCCACCAGCCAACCCCCACTTGCCATTGTTTAAAAAAACAAAAACAAAAGCCTTCTCACCCACCTGTCACTGCTACAGAAGAACCTTCTCACCTACCTATCACCACCACAATTGCAAGCCCCTTTGTAGGCACCACAACTGTTTTCCCTTTACCCTTCTTAATTCATGAAAAGTGATCTCTGATTTGAAAGCTAGTGACAACAGCACATTGGAAAGTCAATCTCGGGTTCAACACCCCTTTTAAAAAAGAAATTGTACAAAATTTTTGAACATTTAAAAATAAAATTTTAGTTGGAATGGTGCAAGTGCACACTTGCATGGGTTTGAAATGGTACACTTCATCTGGGCCATATCCTATCCAGTGTATGCTGTCAACGTGCAGCAGGCAAGCACCATAGGCATTGACCCAGAGAGTGTGAAAGCAGCTTTCCTTTCTCTTGACAGCTGCCAAAGGGTGAGCAGACATGAAAAACTGAAGTCACAGATTATCCTTGCTTGCAAAAAGAGGGTAGCCACTAGATCAGCCACTTTGATAATCTCATTGTAAAGATCTTCTATGGTTTTTTTCCAGGCGGGGGAGACTTGGCTCTTGTCAGGTTACTTGCGCCTTTTCACCCTTTCCTGAGTCTCCACTGGGTTCAGATGACATGACAATTCATCATGATCCCACAGCCCCAACAACATGCCATGGGTTGTTGGAGGAGCTTGTTGCCATGGACAAGTCACCCTGTGGGAATCAGTCCCTGTTCAGATTACATGACAACATACTGTGGTTTGTCCCCCATGATGGTTAATTGTGTCATGTAAACCCAGTCATTTTCTGCGTCCTCTCTCCCCCAAAGGCAGCTTCTGATTGATCCAGATTGCTACTACTCAAAATGTTAAAAAAAACCCAGTTACAATGGGGTACTGTGGGGTCTGCAGCCATGGCATGGAGCTCTAAGCCAGTGGGGCAAATTGGAGGAGAAGGGAAAAGATGGCAATAGGTGCAACAGTAGATTTATAGGCACTTTTGGGCCACTGCAGACCACCTGACTCCTGATGAGAGGCCTGCAGGAGACAATTCCTCTCACTGCACTCATGTATGTGCCGAATTAAAGAAGGGCTCCTCATGGGAATCCGACAATAGCTTCTAGCCATGGTTGTCAAGGCTAGGAAGAAACTTCAAAAATTATAGAATGGAAAAGACAGATGGAGAATGAAGACTAGAAATGAACAACAAACATTGTCTTAGCCTCACTACATTACCTCTTAAAATAAAATACAGACAGGAGGCCTGGAGAAGTTGAGAGAGGCAGAAAGGTTTGTGGACAAGTCGTTCAGGGACCTGATAGCAGTGTCCTAATCCTTCAGTGACAGTTCCTCTACTGGAACAAAGAATGCAGTCTCAAGGGAAAGAGTGCATCATTCTGAGGAAGAGAGAATTACCTCCTTAGAAGTTGAACAAATATCCTCTCGTGTTGAGAAAATGACTCCAGGGGACAGTGTCCTGTGGTAGTGAGAGATTAGATATGAGGGACATAGGCAGCTGTGTTTGTGATGGCAATGGGTGTGTAAACTGTATGGTAACTTATCTGCCTTGGAGAAAAAGTATAGATATGGCATGCCATCTAGAAATATTTGCAGATAGGGCTGGGATGGAATCAGCAGTTATGATGCATGTATCTGGGGGAATATAGCTGTGAGAACTTGCAAGCCAAATTTGTTTGGTGACTTGCCCACCTGGTGCAAAGGTCATATCATCTAGCTAGCCCAGAGTGAAGTCTGTGGTTGTAGTACAAACCAGAACCACTGACACTGGGAAATATAATTCTGAGGTTCTGGGAGCAAAATTTAAGTTGCTCATGAGGCCAGTCCAAGAGGCCCAAGGGCTACAGCAGAAGATGTACATACCAGAGCTATCTGCAGAGACATACCACAAATAGGCATGTTTAGGCTAATACTAGATGCCTCTGAACCAAGATGGGAGAATTGGAGAGCATGATTTTAAAGAAGAATTTACATACAATGGGCATAACAGAAGCCAGGTAGAATAGAGTGAGTCCATGGGATATGGTCACCACTGTATATAAACTCGATAGCAGGGACATGAAAAAGTATATTGGGGGTGCTGTTACTCTGTACATCAAAGAGTACATAGTGTCAAACAGGCAAGGAAGCCTAAAATGACAGACTCCTCTACAGAAATACAGTGGGTGACAATTCCAATAATTTAGTACTATGAATATGCTGTTCCCCCAGATGAAACTGCTCAGGGTAATCTTGAGACAAGAAATAAGATCAGGAGGCAACCAAATGAAGAAACATTATGGTAATGCGTGGCTTCAATTATCCCCATATCAACATTTTAAATAGCCATCCCTAAAGGAAGTAAAAGAGATAGCTATTAGAAGAAGGGTCTTCTTGGTAGTTGTCCCTCATCTTTGGAATGGGCTTCCTAAAGAGGACCGCCTGGTGCTGTCATTACTTTCATTTCACCTCCAGATGAAGACTGTCATCTTTCATAGGTATTTTGAGACCTTATTCTACCAACTGATTGTTAAGAGGTAATTCTATTACAAGCAGTTTTCTTTTCCTTTCTTCCCAGCCCGCCCTCCCCCCACAACTTGGAATTGTAATGTTGGCCTGTATCTTATTATTGTTCACCTCTTAGAGAGCCCGTTGGGTTATTCAGCGGCCTATAAATGCACAAACAAACAAACAAACAAACTTGATTTCTAGGAGGATCACCATTGGGAAAATTACATCCCTCCCTTCCCTGCACACTGTGGCCCCTCAACCCCAAACCATGCTACCCTAAAACATGGCAGTTCGGCTTGAAAAAAACACTTCCAGTGATGCAAATGGAAAGGTTGGTTCCAAAATCTTTCAGTGTCTAGCCAGGGTCTTCGGTAAGAAATGTGAGTTTTGTAGAGCCATGTTGGGAGATCACACTGCCATCAAAATCTATATATGTACATGTGTGTTTGTGTGTCCAACACAGCCAACATTCAACTTCAAAAAAGAAACTTCCTTAAAATTAGTGAACTAGTAAGGGAACTAGTGAGGGAGCTAGTGGAAAGAATGTTGAATAGGGGAGTCAAAAGGATTGAATCTCTCCAAAGTATTTGGAGGTTATTAAAAAACCCAATAATACAACATATAATAATGGTGAGAAGCTGTTACAAGAAAGTGGTTTCCCTCAGAAAATGGAAAGATTGCACAAATGAGAACAACAATCAATGCAAACTTGGGTGAAAGAAATGTAAATTGGTCACAAGGAGCATAAAGAAGAAGAGATTACTAGTAACAGCAAAAACAGCTGAAGAATCAAATAATTCTTTAACCAGGAAATCAGTTAGCAAAGCATCTGGACAACTGAATGGCAACAGAATTAATGGACTACTAAAGGAGAATAAAAAGACTGCAAGGAAACTGAATAAAATCGTTCTGTTTTCACAGCAGAAGATGTAAGTCACTCACCAGTGCCTGAATGAGGTTCTCAGAAAGAGAGTCTAAAGAACTGAGGCAAATAGTGGCAACAAGAAATGACCCTCTCAGACTTCTTGACAAATTGGAAATTTAAAAGATGGTATTGATCCTAGAGCTCTTTAAGAAAACCTCAAAAGTGAAACTCTGCCCACCACCATGAATGTCTAATTCGCTTTTAACAACATCAAAGTTTGAAATTTCATAGTTTAATATCAACTGTATGAAGAAGTACTTCCTTTTATCTATCCTGAATGTCCCACCAATCAACTTCACAGGGTAATTCCTGGATCTAGATAATGAACAAGGAAGAAAAATGTCTTCCTATTCACAGTCTCCACTTCAGCCAACATCTTGCATACCTCTATCATGTCTCCTCTTACTTGCATTTTTCCTAAGTTAAACAGTTATAGATTCCTCTTTCTTCATAAAGGAATTGCTCCAATCCCTTGAACATTTTAATTGCTCTTTTCTGCACCTTTTA
The DNA here is from genome assembly GCF_004798865.1 of Varanus komodoensis. Classification (NCBI taxonomy): domain Eukaryota; kingdom Metazoa; phylum Chordata; class Lepidosauria; order Squamata; family Varanidae; genus Varanus; species Varanus komodoensis. Next base: position 441,790 of record NW_025336624.1, read on the forward strand.
AACTCTGTAATATCATTAGTTAGGTGTAAAGATCAAAACTGTACACAGTATTCCAAGTCTGCCTGCCCAATAGATGCACAGCTAATAATCGCATGTTTTATTTTCTATTCCTTCCCTATTTATGCCTTGCTGGAGAAAGTGGAAGGCAGAAGAAAAGAAATACCAAATATGTGCTGGATTGACTCTATAAAGGAAGTCATGGCCTTGAACTCTGAACAGCTGAGCAGGGCTACCGTGGCAGCACATTTTGGACACCTAATTAGCCTTTTTCACAGCAGCCTGACATTGACCTGACTTCTGTCTTTACCAAGTTCTATACTTCCGTATATCTACTGCCTCTAGAGCACTAGTGCCTCTACTGCAGGAGCGGGCAACATGTAGCACCCATAAAAAATGTTTTGTTAAATTAGTGATAATTATAGAGAGGTATCTGGAACACTACAGAACACCAAAAGTTGTCAAATCTATTTTTGGTGCTGCACAGTGCTCTGGACTGGGGGTAGGTGCATTGTTTTTGCTGTTTCCTGGTTTCCCAGGAGCCTGCAGTGGCAAGGAGTATACAGTTCCTGCATGCAAAAATGGGCCCCAGACTTCACAAAATTCCTTGTTCCTGACCCAGGACATCCACTGAGAATGTAATAAGCTTTCTGCTGTTTTTAGGTGGCTTCCAAAACTGATAGGGGCTGAACCATCACCTACAGAGGAACGCTGCTGCTGCAAGGGGCCTACAACAAAGCACTGAAGTGCCTCCACAAGCTCAGGACTTTTAATCTTAAAACAAAGTTCTGTGGGAGGAGCTGTGACAATGGACAAAACAGTCTTGGACAGTTTCTACTATAGTTCCTTAAGAGGGATACATAATGATTAAAGCAGTTTGAAGCTTTCTGCTAATCATTTGTTTCAAGGCAAATGTAATATATGTCAGACTGTGACCATTCCTATGGTCAAAAAAATGGTGGTGCATCCAAGAGCCTCACCCCTCCAACTATGTAGCAGCTTGATTTTTGCAGCTGAGGAATGCCATTGGCCTCAGATGCTTCCCAGATGTTCATCTTATTCCAACTGCGAGCAAAATTCTAAGAGCAGTGAAAGTAGGCTTTTAGCCCAGACCTTCTCTCCAGGCTTTAGAGAAGTCAATGCCAAAGGCAGAGTTATGAGGAGGAACCTCACCTTCTCACAAATTGAGGAAGAGGGTGAGATGCAACACGCTATAGTGGGCTCAGCAATAAGCAACAATGAAGGGATACGTAGCACACACAAGCACGACAACAGCTGCTACTGGGCAGACTCAAAACCTGGCACTGTCCATCAGGCCTGGTATGTGTTTGGCAAGAACACCCTTTTCCATGGGACCACATGAAACTTACAGGGCTCTGCCCTCCCATTTGCCAAAGTAGAAGCAAAATAATTTGTGACCCAACAATCTGAAGGCAGCCTAACAGCCACATAAGACTGCCCACCAGGGACTCAATAAGCCCCCTCTTTCCATTGCTTACTTGAGGCTGAAGAACAGGCCATTGTTGAGCAAGCAGCAGACCACCCACATTGCTGGCTGCGAAGCTGCCTCTAACCTGATGGGCTTCAAATTTTGGAAAACTGGTACAGGAAGAGAAATGACCCTAGTTATAGGTCTTGTCAACAAAGCACATTGTATGAAAGGCTCCCCCCACCACCACCCAGAGTGTTCTGTTACTGTTTTTCTAAGATAATCCAGCCTCCAACTTTGTTCATTGGATCAATGGCTCTCCCTGTTTTAGAGATAATACTTACAAGTTACCTCTGTATCCTCTCTTCTCCCCAGAGGCTTATGCCAACTACCAAATAGTTGCCAATATACCCTTACGCAGAAAATACTTGAGTGGATGAAGGTGAGGAGCTCCAGGCCCTCTTAGGTGACATAAGGGCTGGTCCTCTCATAAGGCAGGGTGAAGTCACCAGCTCAGGCAGTGGAAGGGAACTGGACCACTTCCTCTAACCCCACCCCTTCCAGTGGGTGTTCCTGAGAGCCCACCAGCTCTTGTCCCACTATTGGCCATAGAAGGAGAGCAGGGACAGTGGTTTCTCTGGAGCAGCTGGCTCTCCAATGGTGCTAGCAGGTGCTCTGGAGAGCTCCACGCACAAGCTGCCATGACACATGATATAGCAGAAGAACAGCAAGCAGGACTCTCTGCAGTCACCTGCCCTCTGTTTCTCTGGCTGTTCCTCAGAGCAAGATCAGGGGAGCACCAGTTGCTTCCGGGGGCCACCTTTTGCCTCATACAGAGAATTCTTTCAGATGGTGGGTGTGGAGAAACACAGCAGAAAGAGAGGTGGGTGGACTGGCTCTTCTGAGAACTGCCTGGCCACTTCTTCCAGACACAAGTTTCACCAGAAAGCTGACAGGTAAAGGTAAGGGGTTGGAGATGTGTGCATGGCAAGGTAATGGGAATTGGGTGGGGGTGCATCATAACGTTGGCAGGGCAACAGGACATCTTGTGCCAGACCCTTGGTACCAGTAGTGGGCTGTCTGGCAGTAACAAAATGTATAAAACCTAAGGTAGACTCTCTTCAAATGCAGATAGCAAGTAGAAAAGAGATGTTAAAAACCAGGAGGCGCAGCAGATTTGAGGGTGATTTGCAGACTCTTTGGCTGGGTTCACACAACACAGCAAATGATCCCGCACCATTTCCAGGGTGCGTGGATGTTTTGCCCAAACTTAGCAGTCAGACAATCTTTTGGTTACCTGAGCAACACATTTTCCACACTCCCCTCTCTGTCCTCTTGTTCTTGTCATGCATCCAGCAGCCTCTGTGGGCAAAAATCCCTGTCCTTTCCCAATTCTTGCCTATGGACCACAGCTGCCTCCTCCTGATTGTGACCCACCGTGGTTCAGAGGTGGTCCCCCACCATTCCTAAGTGTACTTACATGCCTGTGGTACTTCCCAGTCACTCCAGCCTCCAATGAGATCTTTACTGAATGAAAATGAACAGTTTTGCTAAGGTTCTGCCCTTCTTCCTTTCTGTATGCTGTTTCCCTATTTCCAAATAAACGTCATTCAGCCAATGGGAATGGAGAAGCTGTGATGTGTCTGTTGCTAGGTTCTGAGAGCAGTAGAGAATGAAAGCTAGACACAGCCACTTGCACAGCTGCTTTTGACAGGGGGCTCTATGGTATTTCCATGGCAACAATGGTAAAATGGGAATCTCAGGTCAAGATGATCAGAGACGCCAAGGTGAAGCATGGAAACAGAACAGACTGCTGTTTCCCTCTATGGTTTCAGAAAATTAATCCTACCTCTCAGGAATTCTGGAACTGGATCTAGATGATACAACTGATCCATAATGGTAAAATTTCACCATGGTTCCTTGTGTTGTGTGAACCTGCTCTTTCTCTTCCAGAGCTCCAAATATAAACAAGAAGAGAGATGTTATCTATTTATCAAAGCCCAAATTGTTGTCTGAAGGTAAAATCAGAGTTTGGTTTTAAGGTACCTGATATAATGTAGTCAGCCTGAGCCTCAAAATTATCTAGGATGGGAAAGCCATCTAGGAACCCATTGCAGACTTCTTTAAAATCCTGGGAGGGATGGAGTGGAATGAGTAATTTGTAATAGGATAGGTGCTAACACCTCCCCAGAAGCCACACACAATCTTAGCAGCCCTGCAACCTGTGCCACAGTATCTGAGTTACAGAGACTGTGGTTAGTGGTGAGGGAAAAAGGGACTCATATGCCTTTTCACAGGTACTCTGGTTGTTAACTTGTACACCTGAGTGTGGAAATCCAGTTCTTGGGTCATGCTTTGGGCACAAGCTGATACCTGCCACAAGCTGAGAAACTGCCAGATGTCAAAGAGATGGTAGCAGACGTATTCATCACTATGACCCATCCTTTCTCATTCCTTAAGATGCAGTTTTCCTTTGTGGGTAAAGTAACTTCACAGCATTGTATGCTTTGCTGTGTTAATGTATGGTGCCTTCATGTGAATGTTGAGCACTTACAGCAATTCCCACCTTTGGTTTTCCTCCACACTGAATGAGGTCAGACCCTCTTCAGGGCCTCACTCAATGCTAAGGAAGAGAGACAGAGATTCCAAATCTTGGAAGGCCAAATCATCCCAAATTGCAGTGAACTGGCAATTTATAGTTCTTTTACTGTGTCACAAGTTTTACAGTATTTTTTCTTCCAATTCCCATCAACTAAAATCAGAGAGAGAGCAAACTTGCTTCCCAGTTGCACCTGGAGAACTGAGGTCAAGAGACTGGTCTGCAGTTACTCAGAGATCTTGCAACTGAGCTGGCCATTAGGTCAAGTTCTTCATCAGGGCTCTTCCAGTTACATTTTGGCAGTGCCATTAGGCAGAGCAAGGTGGCAAATGCTGGGAGGAGGCAGCAAGGAGCTGAAGGAGACAGCTGTGTGCCAAGTGGCCTGTCCTGTGCCCTCAGGCCTCCTGGGAATAGAATAGAATATTGAATAGACCATCATCACAGGAGAGCAGCCCAATTGGCATCTCAAAGGGAGGAGTGGAGGTGTGCCCAGTTCCACAGTGTTCCTCCCCCCACGGACAGGTGCAGAAGGATTCCTACGCAAAGTTTTGGCTGAAGAAGCCACAGAGGGCTCAGCATTTCACTTTGGGAATGCTCAGAGATTTAACATGAAAAATAAAGATGTTTGGCAAGAAGCACTGGAGAGGCTGTTATTGCTGGGAGGGAGCTCACAACATTGTGAGTCTCTAAGAAAGATTCAACTGCAGGCTGAATGGGCTTTTGAACATGAAACAGGAGACAGCCGCATCTTCTACACATAATCTCAGAAAGCAACATGTCTAATGAGAGCACAGCTCTGGAATCTGTTTTCAACATCAGGCCTAGTCCTGAAGAACAGCAGTAAAAGTAAAGAGCATCTGAGCATAAGCAACACGCCTCCACTCTGATCACAAAATGAGTGCAGCTACAAGCACCGGGTTAAGGAGCAGGGGTCCCACTGCGGATGGCATGGTCTCCCAGGTAGTTCAAAGCTTCAGAACTGCATTTTCATAGAAATTAAGCAGTGCTGTAATTTTTTAAAAGCTTTTTAATAAAACATGAAAACTGGAGGGTTGTAAGGGACAAAATACTATCTGTAGATACAGAAACTATTTTTTGAAGGAGAATTTAATTTGAAATGGGGCTTGGCAGAGCAGGCTGCAGAATAAGCCAACACGGCAGTGGAACTACATTGCCATGGGCTACTGGACCGGCACATCGATAGCACTGGAAGCTTAAGGCATGATAGCCTGCCAGGACTTGGTAAGTCCCATGGGTGCAGTGGGGGCTGCTCTGCCCTCTTGGGACTCCTTTGCTGCTGAATACTGTTGTGGCAGCAACACAAGCATTCCCCCTGCCCATGGTTTTTGAAAGAAATAAGTTGCTTGGACAGAGCATTTATTGTTCACAAGCAGGATCACACTCCTGGGAGTGTAATTCTACATCCCAACAAACCACATGCTCCCCATGTGCTTTTAAGTCATTGGGGCTTTTTGCTGCCACTGGAATGCCAATGAATTTGATGGGAATGGAGAGCCAGGAGAGAACAGTGTGTGGCTCATGGACCACATCTTGCCCACCCCAGTGCCAAAGTAACAACATTGGAGTTGTTTTTAAAAACGGCTTAGTAAAAGAATCTTAGCAGGTCAAATGTCCCAGTATTTTATCAACTCTATTTTATAATTTATAAACGTTAAAGATGCATTGATACAAGAGCCAAAATGATTAATATATACAGTATATCATTTAAAAAAAGAAACTGACATAGCGTTTGCTTTTTCTGAATTGTGAGGTATTTTGATCAAAAAACCCATACAGAATCTAATCCAGTGGTCCCCAAACTTTTTTGGGCTGTCACCTCTTTTCATTTTGGGCAACAATCCTTGTTGTTTGGGCAACAATCCCCATGCCTCTTTCTCTGTATTAGGTCAATTGCTCTACTGCAAATTTAAAACAACCTATCACCATCTCTTTGGATCTTTCCACCCCCTGCCCCTGGGAATGGTACTGCCCACTTTGGGAACCATTGATCTAATCTAAAATTTTAATGGTAGAATGCTTTCCCAGACTAAGAGGAACATATCTGTCCAGTCACACAGTGACGGGCTGTTCTTTCTCGTTCTGTTCTTTGTAAACAAACAAGCCACAGAGAGCAAATCAATGACACTAGCATGTGGACATCCAGAAGAGAGTTTCCTTTTTAGAAAAAACTGGTTCAGTTCCATACCATGATAACATCTACCCTTTGGTCCACACAATAAAAAAGGACACATGGATTTGAAATCCCTTCAGGGGATACTTAGTTTATTGCCCAAACTTTCTTTTCAGAGATACTGCCAACATATTATTGGCAGGAATGGCTATCAGGAGTGACAATGACATAGGACAGGCAGTAGGTAAGGGGGAGAGTCAGCTCTTCTGAAAAGGTAATAACAGTTCCAGCAGGTACAAACAGAGACATGGAAATGTGAGACTGTTCTGTCTTTAACAGGATAAATAAGTGACAGATCCCTTGGAAAAGCATACAGGAATGTGCAAGCACTAGCTCTAGTAAAGTTTTAAACTTCTACATTTACATTAAGACTTCTCCATCTCCGTCATTTAGGAGTAGGCAACTTGTGGTTCTTCTGTCATTTTGGCCTATAGCTCCCATGATACCCCCTTCACTGACCGGGGAAGATGAGAATTGTAGGCCATATCTGGAGGCCACATCTGGAGAGCCACAAGTTGCCTTGAAGAGGAGAAATGGTCCTTCTGTCTCTACTGTATCATGGGGGCCCAGGAACCAACAGCAAGAGTGCAAAAAGCCACTAACAGCCAGGTGGGTGGATGCTTTAATATATGGCTGGGAGCCACAGCTGGAAAAAGAGACACCGCTTTCCCTTTGCCCCCTCTTAATTCCACAGTGTCACTCCTCCAGGACGCTGATTTCTGCCATCTGGCATTACTACAGCTTTCCCCTTTGGTGCACTATTCCACCATAGCAGCTCTTCACAGAAGCCTCTTGAGGCAGGAGTAGGCAGCATTTCTGATTGCTGTCCATCCTGGCAGGGCTTCTGGGAGTCCAAAACATCTGGAGATCTGCCCTTTGCCTTTTGTTTTAAAGGCATTCATCATGACCACGTCCCGTGCAAAGATTTCCAAGGAAAGGAGATGGTGCCAAGGAGGCGATCAGGGCATGGAATTACATCACCATGGTATTTGGAAAAATATAACTAACTAAACAGGGGATGGATTGAAGAGACAGATAAATAGAAGGGAAAAAACACATTGTATGGGGGATTAATAGATGGAACACATATGAGAAAGACAATAATATATTAGACAAACATGCCCTGGTCACAAACGCAGGTGTCAAAGCACCATCATGGATCAAACACTACAAAGAAGAAATTTCCTGTCATTTCAGACGCACAATTCTATACAGTGCTGGAAGTTCACACATTTTGGCACAATCCATCAAGTATATCAAGTATCATACATGAACGTGTGGACTTACATGATCAGATCTATCGAATTACAGAAGCAAAATAAAATGCAAGACAACAGGTCCACAGAGGTCAAAGAGGGTGTATAAGGGAAGAATGGGTGTGGACCACGAGTCAGTCTCATTGGAAGAAGACTCAGCTGCATGGATGGTACAGAAAGGAGAAGAGACATGCATGGCAGTGAAGGGACAGAAATAGGCAGACAAAGGTTCAAGGCAGCAGGGATGGACCCTGGCGGGGCTGCACACATAGGGAAGAATAACAGATTACCATGTAAGGAAAGGGCTAAAGGGGTGCGTAGAATAGCGTGAGAATCAGGAAAGAGATGGGCAAGGAGATGTCGTGTCGCTGTCCGCAAGCTGAAAGATGAGGATAAGAGGAGAGACCGAGGAGGTTCAAGCTGGCTATAGGACGAGACATTCATTCCTCTCAACCCTCCATTTCAATCCACTAGGTCCTGGCCGTATCCCCAAAAGAAGCCAGGCGATTCCTACCCCCTTTGCCTGCTTTTATCCTGGGAAGGCGTCCTCCAAGTCGAGCACTCTTGGAGTAGACAATGGGGCTCCCAATATCGAGAGAGAGACAATAAGGAGGGGTGGGGGTGGAAAGAATCCGCGCGGACCCACCCATCTGCTTTCCACTACTCTCCCCCGCGCTCAAGCATCCGCCGCGGCTCCTAAAGGGAAGCTACGAACCCAGATGGACCCCCCACCCCCATCCCACAACACACACACACATCTTATCCTTTGGGGAAGAAGAGAAAACACCAGACCAAGAAAAGCGGGGCCACAGCCAAAATCCGGCGAAATATGCGAACACCGGCGCTTGGGCTGGGAGACCGAGAACACACGCAGCGCTAGGATTTTGAGGTAGCGCGCCCACCCCACAAAGCTGCCCCACCCATTCTGCCTCGCCATGGAGAGCGCATTCCAGATTTCGCCGCGGAGACGGAAGCGTCCTCCACGCCCCCCACCCCGCTCAGCATGCAGAGCTCGCCGCCGCCGCCGCCGCCCCCCCCCCCGCTCCCCGTTTCTCGCCTCGCCCGTCTCGCCTCCACTCACCCTGCGGGCTGGGAGATTCCCCCAGCTGCGCCTTGCCCCGCGCTGGCCAGCCGGGGCCGACGAGCAATGGCAAAAGGATGGCGAGCCGCATCGCCAGCGCCGGCGCCCGCAGCATCGTGGCCGCCCCCACCAGTGCCCCGCTACCCGGCCATGGCGCTCCCGCAGAAAACCTCGGCGGCGACTGGCTGGCTCTGCGGGATCCGGTTACGTGGTGGCGCCTCCGATTGTGTATCCTAGTCCCCGGCAGCCCCCTCCTGCCTGGCGGAGGGACGGGGAGAAGCTGCGACGGCTCCCCCTGCTGGACAAAGCCGGCGCGGCCGCCTCCCTCGCCAGTGCTCCGCCCTTCGCTTACCTCACCTAGATTGCCGCGGCCGATACTGGGGCGCAGTCCCAGAAACATAACGAGGGGGCGCCTCTCCCCTCCCCCCGCTAGAAGAACACGCAAGGAGAAGCATGTGCAGAATACGAGGTTACTTCACATTAAGGCCCATACTCTGCACATGTTCAGAGGAGCATTTCTTTGCAGGGTGTTAATGATGCAAGAGCTGGATGTGACCAAAAGGAGGCAGGCTCCTACCTCTTTAAAAGTTATGTAGATGGGGGCATTTGATTACTTTATCACGGAACCTGCACCGTTTGTAATTTTTTCTTTTACACCACTGCTAAAGGCCCTGTCGTGTTTTGTATCTGACGGGGAGTGTGGTTTTTTGACTTGCCATTTTCCAGAGCTCTTCCTGAAAAGGTGAGCTAAGAATAATGCCCTGGGAAAGGAAGAATCAACCCTGTTCCAAATCTGAGAGGAGCAAATAGTGTGGGATTCCTCCAGGGTGGGGATTGGTGACCAAACCTTGTCCCCTGAAGGAATTGAAGGGGGCTCTGTGGACCACTGCAGGCTGGATCTGCAGCCTATGAACTGGAGGTCCTCTAAAGTGGGTGCCACTCTTTGTAGTGACTGCTCATCCTTGTGGAGAGGGGTTTATTATTTATCTTTTTCATTCCACTTCTGTGTCGCCCCATAACCTGAAGTTTCACTGAGCAGTTTACAAATGCTGAAAACAGCAAATAAATGTAATTGATAAAACAGATAAAAACAGTAAAATCCGTAGGTTATAATAAAATTGTACACACAGCATGACAAAATACAACCCATAAATTAACAACCAAAATTAAATAATTGACCCATTATACATTAAATTAACCAAAAGCTAGATTGAACCAAAAAGGTTTTACCCAGTGTCTAAAAGAAAGCAGAGTTGACACTAGCCACATGTCCCTGGGAAGTGAATCCCAAATTCTGGGCATTACTGCCCAAGAGGATTGCCCTCTCTCCCTCCAAGGACCATGGCTGGGCACCTGTCAAAGGGTCACCCCGAAGCAGGACTCACTGGCAAAGGCTTATACAGACATTGCTGGGTGGGTGAAGACAAAAGATTGTCAGAGGCTGGGTTGCCAGCCATGCCACACTCTCCACTTTCTGCTAAAATCCATTGCATAGGAAATAGAAACTAAGATAATATACGGATCAGTGGAGCAAAGCCAAGATGGAGAGGAGATTTTAAAAAATATCTAGAGGTCACCACAAGGCATACGCGTTGATGAAATATTACAGAGCCCAGAGGCTATCAAGGAGCTCAGGGACCAGCTCAAGCCCTAGAAAAAAAGAATACAAAGCACAGAAGGCACCCCAAGCCTGAAAAAATAATAAGAGAGCCCAGATCCTTAAAAAATAATAAAAGAGCCCTAGTCATTAAAAACAATTAGAGAGCCCAGATCCTTAAATACCCCCACCTCAAACCTTAGCAAAATATGAGGTTCAAGACAAGCCTTTAAAAAGGCAGAAAACGGCCTTCTGGCAGATGCTAACTCAACAGCACTGATAAGGACAGTTCATGACACTCAGTCACTCACACAAGTGACCAAACCTTGCTTGAACAGAGGCCTTCTGCTCCCGAGCTGTTCAAGTATGAGTGCTTTTTTGGAAAAGTTCCACCGTATTTGCTTTTATGTATGCAGGGTCAAACAATGAACTCCAGAAACTGACTTTTGGCAGTCCCATTAACGTGCTTTTCTTACTGTAATCTCTGTGCTTAACAAAATTGGGATCAGAGGCAGAGCAAGGCCAAACTTCATCAAAGGCAGTGCTGGGGAGCAGAGAAAGAAGAGAGAAGATACAGTGGTACCTCAGTTCATGAACTTAATTCGTTCCATGATTCTGGTTGCGAAGTGAATTGGTTGCAAACTGAGTCAAATTTCCCCATAAGGTTCAATTAAATAAGGTTACTTCATTCTGAACCATATGTAATTTTTTTTAACCACAAAAATATGAAGCAAAGTGCAGTACAGTATGAAGAGCGAGAACACAAATCTTGCTTGAGGCAGCTTCTGGCGTGGAGGACGGGAAGGTGGGTAGGGAGGAGGTTATTGTTTGGAGGGAGAGTCTACGACTGCAATCTCAACTAGAGGAAGCCGCGACCACGCGTATTCATGCAAACACGAACGTGGCCTTCTTCCCTGCATGAACACGATCACGGCCATCTTCCCCACTCGAACATGCTCTGACGTGGTCGCAGTGCAGAGAAGATGGCCGCGATCGTGTTCGTCACCCAATGCAGAGTTTGTGAACGGAAGCAAAATTTTGCCAAACTTTCTGTTCACAAACCAAATTGTTCACAAACAGAAGCGTTCATGAACCAAGGTATTATTGTACAGGGAAGAGGGGAAAAGGACCCCGGAGGCATGCAGCAGCTTGCAGGCGACACAGGCTTGGGTCTCTGGGGCATTTGACTGGCAGGGTCCTTCCCCCAGTATGAATTACTGCCTTTACAAGCCACTTAGGAGGCAGACTGGAAGCTGACAGGTGTAACAGTGCCAGTGTTGCAGGGGAGAAGGTCTGAAGCTGAAAGGGAAGTTAGAGCAAGTGTCAAAAGTGTCTAGGAACCTGCATGTGAAAATAGGTGATGAAGAAGATACAGAATTAGAAGTATGACAGAACAGATGGAAGACTGCTAGGTGCAACTGAGCATTTAGTATCCTGGATTAAGGAGAAATGCCTACACAAAGAATGATTGGAGAATGCTATTTAGAAGACACTGGAGCTACTGCTTTAACAAAATTGTAAGTTTCGCTAGATGCACAAACCAAGAAAAATATATCGGGCACTAAACAACTTATGTCGCTTAGCACACTGAGAGTTTTTTTTCTTAGTATCTATTGTAAGATAAGACATCCTGCAGTGAAAGAGAGCTTTCCAATGCTTCACTGGACCACTGAGGAATCTGGGAATCATGCTGCTGGGGATCCCCTTTCAAGTTGGTGAAGAAAACAAATAGGAAAATCATAGCAGTAAAGGCAAGGAGTCACAATGTTGCAAGATACAAGAGTGTAACCTGCAGATGGGAGAAGGCCCTGTGGATGTTTCAGGACAGGAGGACCTGGACCTGGAGTGGACAAGCACTCATAGGAAAAGGCATGGTGTCAAAGGAGGGCGAACGGATATAAGCAAAGACTGAATTCAAGGTTATAAATTATGAGTCCATGCCCTTAGTTCATTCTTCTCAAATCTTCCTGGAAAGCTGCTGTGCAATTACAGGTAAAACAAGAAGGGTTCACAAATAAGTCTAATCAAAAGAGGGTGGGAAGAGAGGAACCAAGAGTACATACAGTCAAGTAGTGGGATAGAAGCAACAATGGTGAGTTCAGAGCAGGGTCTGGGGGTCCAAATCCTGAGCCCTATGGCCAAAAGGGACTCTGAATGACAAACCCAGCTAGAGTAGCTTGGGATCATGGGTTCAGGGCAGCAAAAGCAAACTCGGGGTATTCCAGTGGTCATGGTGGTGCTATTAATTAAATTGCAAAACTACACATCTGCGAGCATTCTTCTTCAGTGTTGACGAATGCTGTATGTAGCTACACATTTATTTGATATGTACCCCACCTTTCTGCAAAGAATGACACTTGGCAGCTTACCATAACAGGAAATAGAAAAATAGGCAACAAGTGATACTGAGACAAATACATTGTCACACTCGAGTACACAAGAGAAACAGAATAAAAATGGCACCCAACCCACCCGACCAGCTCACACACCAAAAGCCTGTATGACTGCAAATGTCTTTATGCTTTAGCAAGAACAGCAGAGGGGAAACTGGCCCATCCTCCCTTGGCAAGGAGCTTCAGAGCCTCACGCCTTGCACTGGAGGGTTACTTGCATCTGCGAAGCCGGATCGGGGGCGGGAGGGATAAGATTGCACTATAACTCTGGGAATCAGTCGTTTTATTTTTCTTTCTATCTTGTGGGTTGTCTTTCACAAAGGACTTTTGTTTTTAAACATTCATTTTTACCCTGCTTGCTTCCAATTGACAGATGGTCTTTCCTTTGCTTTAATAGGCCTATTAAGTGAATCTCTTTCCATGTCCTTGAGAGCCTTTCAAGATGTTATTAAAAAACTTTGCCAGCTTGGGAACTAAACTCTCCCATCACTTGAACCAATTCCCTGCTGAGTCCTGGCGTTTTCCCTTTTGCCATTCGCTTTATCACCATCTTAATTTCATGCTCTGAAACTGAGTGATTTTCATATTGAAGAGATACCAGCTTTATGTTAATTTGTCTTAGTATGTTTCTATTTCCTTGGGATCTGGGTTGTCAGTCCTATACAAATTCTAATCAAGTGTAGCAAATGTCATGTTTATTTCTGATACTTTGCAATACATGTGCTGCTCTTTATCTTCTACTGCCCAAGTAAAATGTCTATTTCATTTATTTGTTAGGGCTCTTGCAAGTAATTCAGAATTGTGGTTCCTACTTTCATAATATAGCCTTTTCAGAGATATCGTTATATATTCTTCAAAAGCCTTTAATTCATTTCTTTTTCCTAATCATTTTTATTTGTACCGAGTCATTTTGTGATTTACTCAGTTTTAATATTATTTTTTTGTTATTTCTCTTGTTATATTCTGTAAGCCAAGTAGAGAGCCATTCTGACTAACGGACAGGTTGAAAATCCAATAAATAAATATATCTGATTCCCTGGCAGAGCAATGCAGCTCCTCCTGTAGTTTGACAGAGCGGGCCAACTGGTTCACCTTGCCCATACTTGCAGGGCTGCTACCAGGCCTGTAGGTGCTTGCAAAAATTAGAAGTGCAGCTGGCTGGAAGCAACAGCAGGTGCTATGAATGGCCACTCGAGTTTTGCCAAAGCAACACAAACTTTTGTGGTAGCTGCTTCATGTTCCTGATCATGCTGCTGATTCATACCTGGTCCTGCCTTGCTTGTACTTGCCTCTGGCCCTGCTGCATCTGGCCAGGGCCGCCATCTACCTCATCACCCCTGGTCCTGTGCTCCGGTTGTATGTACCTTCTATTCATAACGCAGAGCTGACACAGTTTAAATAGGTCAGCAAGAAGGGTTTGCCTGATAACCGTCTTGTGTGCATGTACAGTGCTGGCTTTATACACAAATAACTGGGATATGTGTGTCTGAACATATGAGACCAGTTCTGGCCTGCTAGCATTGCCTTCCTGGATGCTTCGAAGCCCAATCGAAGGGGCTGGTTTTAACCCCCAAAGGCCTCCAGGGCTCCTGATTGCAATACCTGACAGAGCAGCTCTTCCAACTGCATACTGCTTGGACATGAAGGTCCGCAGCCAGGGCTTTCCTCTGAATGCCCACTTCAGGGGAGACTTGGAGGGCAGCAACAGGGGCAATTTCCACTATGGAATGACCTCCCCATTGAGGCTTGACTGGCATTAACCTTGCTGTCCTTTTGGTGCCAGGTCATGATTCCAAGGCCTTCACAGATATAGATGGGTATTCAAGGGGTTGAGAGAATTACCTGTCCTAAGTATTTATAAGGTCTATTCTTTATTATATTTCTTAGATGTCTTTGTTTTTATATTTTAGTATTTTAGGAAAGGCTAGTATAGACATGAAATGAATTATTGGACACACAATTGCTTTGTTACTTTATTCATTGCATCCCGTACTACTTTTTCTTTATATTAGGAGCTAAATATAGGGTAGGTTTTAATTTTCTCCTTTGACTAATCAGTATTTCCCATTTAACTATGACGTTAGGACTGCGTCACCAAGCATATGCCCTTATTGCTTGTCTAGAAGTGCAAGCATTACGTTCAGTGAGGTGTGATCAGAGATGGGGTTAGACCCTGGCTTTCTAGTATTGTTGAACAGCAGGTAGTTTAAAGGTAATAAATCCTTCAGCTGATGTTAGATCTTGGAGTATAAAAGTTATGGCTTTGGATACTTGCACCCAGCTGTTAAATATCTGTTAAAACTCTATTGCTAAGTCTCTTTGCTAAATCATTTGGCACCTTTCCACCTCATACTACTCTTCCACTTCTATCTAATGTGGCATCTAGCATTTCAAGTCTTCTATAACTATATGTTGCATTAATTCTTCTAATGTCTCAATTGCTCCTTTCATAATTATTCATTTCAGTGGATCTGCCCTAACTATGACATTGTTTGAATGTTAGCTTTACATTTTTCATTTGTTTTAGATAACAGTAGACATCAAACTTTGAAATTGACTTGGACTTAAGTCAGCAATACCAATTTTCTTACAAATAAACTTCTACCACAAGAATAATTTAGAAAGGTTTGCAACACAAAATGTTTGGTGGTAGAATCCTACATAGACACATTGAAATGATTGGCACTTAAATTAGTATTCTCAGTTTTAATTCTCAACATTTACTTTAAGCAAAACCTATGTGGAATGTCTTATTCAACTCCACAGCTTTCACAGGTAACAGTAAAATTATACCAGACTTGATACAGGGAGTCCTTTGTGGGACTATCTAGTGTGGTTTATAAATCCAACAAACCAACAAACAACATACAGATCAACCAACCAACCCTTGTTCTGAAGACACTGGTATGAATTTTCTTATAATCAAGGATTTATTTTGGTATCAGTTACTGCAATTCAGGGAAACAATTAAAAAATCCAGCATGGATCCTAAAAGTAGACCTACTGGAATGAATAGGACCATGGACAGAGTTGACGTGAACCCCAGATCTTCAGAGCTGCTCCAGTTACCACCATCTTCCTTAACTTATTCCCTCTGAACTTAGTAGTTTTGCTGTTAACTAGGAGACCTTAGAACTCCTTTTGCTCACCAGCAGGGAATGCAGCATGAAAGTACCAGTCTTTTAAACTAGAGTGGAAACTACAGTCTGCTCTTCATTTCCGTTAGAGTCCAGAATCCATAACTACACCACTGTCTCTCGGCTTTCTCAGAGTCAGTCTGTCGTGTGCCTTGGGCCATTGTAGACATCAAGGCTACAGTATACGTGTATAGTACAGGCATAGAATGGGGTTATTTATACATATATGGTGCCAATTGTAGTAGCCTGTTTAAGTAGTACTGGACTGTGACTATAAGATAAAAATAAATAGGGTGTTTGGATTATAAGTTAACCTTACCATTACACTCTTGGGGCGTGTTAAAGATGAGCCTCTTAAGAGGTATGTGGTGATACATGTGTTAACTGCAGTACACATCTTTCAGCAAAAGGATGCCAGTGATGGCATATACCATTAACTGACCAATGGGAAAAGGAGATACAGACATACACGCTTGCAAGCAAAATCTCTTGCTATAGATTGCCTTGGAATGGAGAGGTGAACTTTTCAAAACAACTGGATTCTAATTACTGGAACAGCTCTAGATTTGATGAATTTGTGACTCTGGACATAACGAATAAGACATTTAATAATCTATGCATTGAAGAAAATTAAAATGATGGAATGTTGTAGCAGTGGCTGATGAGACTTTTGCAGGTGAAACGGAAGCGTGGCATCAGAGAAGTGGTATTTGCATCATAGCTACCATTAAAAAAAGAAACTCTTGCACCAATTATACACATTTTGGGGTATGGATGTGCTGGTCATCTGATTGTTTCCCTACATATCTATTGGACTGTGCATGTTTTTACAGACCTATCCATGCTTTGTGAGGATGGAAAGTACTTCTGTGGTGCTCAGAAATTAGAAACTCCTTAAACACTACAGCTGTGGCTGATGTTTATTGCTGGCATCAATTTAGCAAGAGGGTGCAGCCTGCAAAAGGGGTGTCCTGAGGGGTGGATGGTGACAGCAATGGATCAATAGTCACACAAGATGTGGAATCTGACTGGCATCTTCTTGGCACCACAAAGAGGTGGCTCCATGTAGCAGGAGCCTGATCACCCATTACTGACCCTCCCCAGATGGCTGTTCCCCAGGATCATTGGTCAGTTCCTCCTCTTCCTCCTCCTCTGTAGGTGGCCGCTTTCTCTTGAAAAAGCCCATCTGTAAACAGAGAGAGTGAGAGGAAGATGAGGAAAGGTAAGAAATAGGACTCACCAAGCTGGCAAAAGCCTTCCATAGCTCACTCTTCCTGATGCATGTGCATAACATCTGTTCTGCAATAAAAGAAGTGACTTGGGCCTCCGGTGACAGTGATGGACCCAGAAATACATTCAAACTGCAAACAGGGGGCAGGCAACTGCATACAGAGCTGGTAATGCCTCAGTTTTCAGACCTGGAAATAACTTACCCACAATGCCTCCATCTTATTAGGATTCTGGTTCAGTTTATGAGCCCCCATCCAGCCCACCACTGTATTCCAGCACTGACCTAGGCTATGCGCTTAGGTTCACCCGTAACCATGCGTGAGGCGTTATCAGAGCTTCAAGTGCTCAGCAAGTCACCGCGGCTTTGTTGGGTTTCCCAGGGCAAGCACAGGACAGCTGTGGATGGTGGGCTTGAGCTGAAGATGCCACCAGTCTTTGCTCCCTTGCAGCTTGCTCCATCAGCCCAAATGAGCATCCCCTGATGCAAGGGATGGTGAAGCAAGTCATGGATAAGCGGGGAGAATAGAAGGAAGATGGAGAGCAAGGAGGAGGGTGACGAACAGATGCCTAACTGAAAGGGGACAGAGGAAGGAGGCAGAGAAGGAGAGTGAGGAAGGCAAGGCAGGGGAACGGAGGAGGAAAGAACTTAGAAAGAGGAGGAAAATATACATATTGTGAGGCAAGGGCAGTGCCTGACTGGGGCAAAGAATCAAATTATAGTCTGTTTAAGATCAGGCTGGCCAGAGAGCCTGCTTCCCTAAGGGAAATAAAGGCTTTCCACCCTCCTTTCTATAACCCTGGACTGCCAGGGCTGACTGAGCAACCTACTGGTTTGACTCTTGGGGGTAGGAGGAGGTGCTGGCTTGGATGGAATTGCATATTAGAGGCAAAACAGCCAGGGGCACTGTCTGAGAAGCAGTCGGCAGGGTGAGGCTGAGTGCAGATACCTTCCTTGGATATTGCAGAGGCAAGGACTGTTTCTCAGGGAAGAGGAGATCCATCCCTTGAATGGCAGAGATTACTCTGTTGTTGTTTATGGAGAACTAATCCCTTTAAGCAGACTGCCAGTGTATGGAACTAGGACAGTCGTCCCAATAAAATCTGTCTTAAAACACTTATTGACTTTGGACAAGCTGATAAAAGCAGTGGATCAAGGAGGCTTTGACTTCTTCCTCAAGACCTGCTAACACTAAGAAATAGAGCTGGGTGTCACCAGCATACTGAAAGCACCTAGACACAGATCCCCTAATGACTGTACCCAATGGCTTCAAATGGACAGTGAACAGCACTGGAGACAAAATATTACTGTGTGGCACCCACAGCAAGAACGCTAAGATATGCAGTCCCCTGATGTACAGTCTCCTAGGACTATTCCCTGGGACCTGTCCTGCAGATCAGAGCTGAACCACCCTAACACATTGCCCTCAGTGCAGAGTCAATCCAAGAGGACAGCACAATTGATGCTATCAAAAGGCTCTAAGTAAGATTAACAGAGTGATAGCCCCTTTGTCCCTCTCCTGGTAAGGTTGTCCATCATGGCAACTGAGGCCGATTTCATCTCATAACTGGACCAGAATCCAGGCAGGAATACATCTAGATGAACAACATGCTCCAATCATGCCTGTGCTGGAGTTATCACCACCTTCTCAAACAATTTGTCCCAAAAGGGGATAATCACCCCTGGTGAGCAGTCGTGATAAATCTTTGGATCCAGGAGTGGTTTTTCCCCCAGGGATGGCTGTACCAATGCCTCCTTAAGGGCAGCAGGGGCCACCCCTCATGATGGAGATACACTCACCATTCCCTGGACTCACCCAGTCAAGCCCCCATGGTTAGTGAGGGTTGAGAAGCAATATGGTGGGTAAAAGAGCTACAAGTATACAAACCACCATTAAGAAAACCTCCAAATGCCTGTGCTACGCAGAAGAGTGTTCAGGGATGTAATTAAGGCAGCAGCTAAGCTTTCTTCGCAGCCCTCACTGTCAAGCAATCAGTATGATATGTTCCTCTAACACATGTTTGGTGGGCCTCACATTGAGTCTTACACCACCAGTACTTTGGTTGTCACCCATCCAGTTTCATTGGTCTGAGTTCTTCAGAGGACTAGGGAACCACCTGAAGCTCAAGAGACCTCTTGCTCATGTTGCTTTCCATTCCATAGTGAGGCTAAGGCCATCAAAGGGTTACCAGCTCTGGAAAATCCCTCAGAGAATTCAGGAATTCAATTACATCAGTCTTCAAGGGCAAAACACCTCAGTGCCCCCTCCCCACCTCTCACACACCAGGGAACAGATGCTATGAAATAAATTGATCATGTGGTCTGATCATATGTAACAACCAAGTCACCACAGTGCCTTCTATATCCAAATCAAACTGCTTCCCCCTTGAGGCAAAGTCCAAATGGATGGTGTGTCCTGCTGAATGAATGATTAATTTGAGCCAACTCCATGGTTGTCAAGGAGACCATCTCATCTGTGCATGAATGTTGGAGTTGCCCAGGATAATTGCTCTAACATCACACTGCATCAGCCAGCTCAGTTAGTGAGCTGTTAAAAAAACTTGTTTCATCTTTGGGACAAAGAGTGATTGAACTTAAGCACTGTTCTGTATTTATGGAAGATTCATAATTCTTGATGAGATGTCAGATCCATTTCTGTAGCACTCTTAAGAACTGCCATAACCCGCTTATCAAAAAGCAGAGCTTTGAACCCCCAGACTTCAAATGTGTTCCAGCAAGCAAATTACAACCCAGTCAAAGTATACCTTCTCCAAGGTTTGGGGAGAGCTTACCAGCATCACCTGTGACTTATCTAGACTTCACTCATTCAGTCCACATTCACTAGGCCATGGCCTCCAGACCCTGAGCTGGGACAGAGATGTTTAGTAACTGAAACTAGGTCTCATCAGCAAATTGACAGCATCTCACTCCAAACTCTGGATGATGTGTCCTAATGGCTTCCCAAATATGTTAAGCAGCAAAACCAATTCCTGTAAGGCTTGATCTACGAGAAAGTGTTCAAGGACTGAAGCTGCATCCTCAATTTCTATCCAATCAGACAAGAACCATCTAGACAGCCAGACTAGACACCCCAAGTGAAAACTGTGTCAGGAGCTGGTGAAGATAATCTGCACATGCCTAAGGGATTCTGGGAAGTGAGAGGAGGCCACCTAGTAGCATGTGAAAATCAATGCATCCATATTTTCCACTTCCTTATTGCATAGTACACAATGGATCAAAAGGATTCTCCTCAGACTGGGGAGAAGTGACTAGTAGAGTACCACAGGGCAGTCCTAGGCCCAGCACTCTTCAATGTTTTTATTAATGACTTGGATTTTGAGGTATAGGGAATGCTGGCCAGATTTGCAACAACATTTGGTGGCATACCTAATACCCTGGAAGACAAAAATAACACTCAAAGTGATCTTGATAGGCTGGAGCAGTGGGCTGAAAATAATGGTGTGAAATTCAGTAGGGACAAATGCCAAGTTCTACATCTAGGAAAGGGAACCAGTATAAGATGGGGAATACTTGGCTCAACAATTACTGCAGGTCAGAAGGCATGTGGAATTGTTATAGATTACAGGCTGAATATGAGTCAGTAATGTGATGCGGATGCAAAAAAAGCTAATGCTATATTGGGCTGCATTTACAGTAGTATAGCTTCTAAATCATGTGAGGCACTGGCTCCCCTCTATGCACTGGCTCCCCTCCCCTAACCACTAGTTAGGTCCCATCTTGAGTACTATGCACAGTTTCAGGCACCAAACTTCAAGAAAGATGCAGACAATCTGGAAAAAGTTAAGAAGAAGGCAACAAAGATGATCAGGCAACTGGAAACAAAGCCTAAAGGGGAGAGATTGAAAGAGCTGGGCATGTTTAGCCTTGAGAAGAGACGTTTGAGGGAGTTATGATAGCACTTTTTGGGTATATGAATATATGAAAGGCTGCCACACAGTGGAGGGCCAGGATCTCTTCTCAATCATCCCAGAATGCAGGACATGGAATAAAGGGCCCGCTCCCAGTTGGATTTCAAGAAAAACTTCTTGACTATTAGGGCAGTATGGCAACGGAATGAATTACCATGGGGAATTGTGGGCTTTCACACACTGGAGGCATTTGAGAGGCAGTTGGACAGCCACCTGTCAGGGATGCTTTGACTGGAGTCTTGCATTGAGGAGGGAGCCTGATATGTCCCTTCCAACTCCATTATTTTATGATTCGATGATCCACAGTACTGAGAGCTGCCATGCTCAAGCAAACCCACCAAAACTGCATTATCCCCTTGCAAGCTTGCAAGCTACCTAGCTCAGTATTGTCCACTCTTACTGGCAACACCTCTCCAGGGTTTCAGAAGGAGTTTCTCCTGGGCTTTTTGGCATACAAAGCATGCACTCTACCTCTGAGCTACTGGTCCTCCCTTAAAGTCAGGTGAAAATAGAATTATTCAGGATTAATAGAATTATTCAGGATTGTCTGAATGTGCTTTGCCATCACATGCTCTATTCTATCAGCAAAACAGAGAATATCTACCTTTATCATTTACATTTTCTCATCTTCATTTTCAATGTCATCATTTCCTCCCCTTTATGACTCTATCTGTGTTCCCGGTGAGTGATGGACATCACAAAGCTTCCATTCCATTGCCTCTCCAGAATAGGTGGGATACCCCCCAGTTTGTGAACCATTGAAGTGCCCCTGTCTTTCTCCCCAAAAAGGAAAAGCAAGGTCTCCCTCTGCAGAATGTCTGTACACCTGAAGAGGCAGGCAGCCCTGGAATCCAGGGGGCCACGTCACCTCTGTGGTTGGCTCTGCCTGCCCCAGCGCTTCGCTTACCTTCCAAAGAATGATCATGGTGACTGTGAGGAGCAGAAGTCCCGTCAGCACTGCTGCTATGATCCACCCTACTGGAATATTCCTCTCGGCATTGGGGTCCACCCACTCAACCAGTGTTTCAGCCTAGGGAGGGGAGAAAGCCAAGTGGAGACCACAAATATACTGATGTATCCATAAAGTGATCGCAACAGAGTTGTCCAAATTTGTTGGAGTTTTTGACACCCAAGACCCAATAAAATGGTGATCCTTCTCTAACTTCCTGCTCCAAAACCAAGAGATATTTGTAGCATTGCCAATGACAGGTTATCTGGCCTTGGGATTAGACATTTTGTGGGTTGTTCCACCCAACAGCTAGCCCTCCACTCCACCCACTGGCTAAGCAAGCACAGCTGAGCAACATCCAATACTTGGCCTACTCCTCCCTCATCTCACCTGGTTTTCCTACTGACAAACTTCATAATATAGTGGTGCCTCAGCTCACAAACGCCTCAGTTCACGACCAAATTGGGTCACGAACAAAACTTTCATAAAAATTTTGACTCAGGTCGCGAACTCCTCATTGGGTGGCAACCGTGATCACAGCCATCTCCCCACCCCCCAAGTGGAGAGATGGCCGTGATTGTGCTGGGGGCGGGGGTAGGGGGGAAGACAGCCAGATCGTGTCTGACTTCCCTGCACGAGCACGCGCGTAATTGCACCTGTCTTTCCTGCATGAGTACAACCTTGATCTCTGCCATCTCCTCCCCCAGCATGATCACACTTGTCTCCCCCAAACCTGCCCGCATTCACACCCTTCTCCCCGCCCCCCAACACACCAACGTTCGTGCCTGTCTCTCCCCACCCAGCATGCCCGCGATCGTGCCCATCTGGTCCCCGCCCCCAGCATGCCGAAATGATGGGCGCAGGGAGGGATGCTGGGGGTGGGCGGGGAGATGGCCGCAATCTTTGTTGTTCTTTGTCACTTTGCTTCACATTTTTCTGATTAAAAAAAAATAGTTGCAGAACTGATTAACCTTATTTACATTGAACCTTATGGGAAAAATTAACTTGGCTCATGACCAATTTGGGTCACAACTAGAGTCCTGGAATGGATTAAATTCATGAGCCAAGGTACCACTGTATATCCCCACGTCTCTGTGCTCCAGCTATCCCTATCTATCTGGGACAGTCTCAGTTTTTGAGTCCCTGAAGTTGCATTTTCTTTTTGAAACTGTCCTGTTAAAATCACATTAGCAAGGCTGTGTTTGTACAATTGTATGTTGAATTAAACAAATTAGTTGATACCCCAAGATGTGAATGACTCTTTGACTGTACAAACAACTCCATTGTTCCTCCCTTTCTGAAAGAGAAAAGCGCTTCACTAGGGTTGCTAGTTCGGGAACAATTGAGAATCTACTCCAACTTGTTTGGATGAATTGGAAAGCACTGGCTAATTAGAGGCTTCCTGGGTTGCTGGCTCACAGCATGAAGGGAAGGTGCACAGAATCAAACATCCTAAGAGACGGTTGCCCAAACTGAACCAATGAATTTAATTTGACTTCACGGTTCAGCCACCACACCCCAGGCTCTCCAGAAGAGCAATCTCCAATGTATCTCTGCTTTTTAAATCAGAACAGGACGAGTTATTGAGGAACAAATGAATCCAGCATGCCTTTAGCTACCTGGAAGTGGGCAAGAGCTCAAACAATGATTCCTGCTGTGAAAATAATGTTGCACGCACACCTCTATTTTCAATAGGGTATTCGGTTAGAAAGTATGTGGGTCTTCATTTACCTAAACACTCATTCTCTGGCCTGAAAACAAGCACCTTAGATTGCAAAAGATGCATGGTGAGATCACTTTTGCTACACTGTATAATGTTACCCAGAGCGCACCATGGGCTTCCTGATTCTGCACCCACGTTGCATTGCATTTAGACAAAAGTTGTGAAATGTGACATTGAAGTCCAACCTGAGTCCTAAAGTAGAACTGAAATGGATGAGAATCAAGTTACAGATTCTTAGTTTATGTGTATGTCATTTCATCCTAGTCAGATTAATTTCATGTCTATTAATCATAATTAATACCCTCAAATTGATGCAGCTACTTTTTTCTTTTCTTTTAATGGTTTTATGTTGTTGAAATTTGCAATAACTTTTTCTATTCAAAAACAAAAAGGGGAACAATATAAAGCAAGCTTCTATATAAATTCTGCTTACAGTAGACATACTGAAATGAATTACAGAAATATCCATCTCTAAATTGATTTCTATTTATTTCAGTTTATATGTAGATTTCATCATTGCTATTCATACCCTTGTTGTTGTTGTTGTAGGTCGCAAAGTCATGTCTGACCCATTGTGACCCCATGGACAACATTCCTCCAGGCCTTCCTGTCCGGAGTCCACTTAAGCTCACACCAACTGCTTCAGTGACTCCATCTAGCCACCTCATCCTCTGCCGTCCCCTTCTTCTTTTGCCATCTATTGTTCCCAGCATTAGAGTCTTCTCCAGGGAGTACTTCCTTCTCATTAGGTGGCCAAAGTACTTGAGTTTCATCTTCAGGATCTGGCCTTCTAAAGAGCAGTCAGGGTTGATCTCCTCTCGGACTGACCGGTTTGATCGCCTTGCTGTCCAAGGGACTCTCAGGAGTCTCCGCCAGCACCACAATTCAAAGGCCTCAATCCTTTGGCGCTCAGCCTTCCTTATGGTCCAGCTTTCACAGCCATACATTGCAACTGGGAAAACCATAGCCTTGACTATACGCACTTTTGTCGGCATGGTGATGTCTCTGCTTTTTAGTATGCTGTCTAGATTTGCCATAGCTTTCCTCCCAAGGAGCAAGCGTCTTTTAATTTCTTGGCTGCAGTCCCCGTTTGGGGTGATCTTGGAGCCCAGGAAAGTAAAATCTGTCACTACCTCCATTTGTTCCCCATCTATTTGCCAGGAAGTGAGAGGACCGGATGCCATGATCTTAGTTTTCTTGATGTTGAGTTTCAAGCCAACCTTTGTGCTCTCCTCCTTCACCTGCATCAAGAAGCTCTTTAGTTCCTCTTCACTTTCTGCCATGAGAGTGGTATTATCTGCATATCTGAGGTTGTTGATATTTCTCCCAGCAATCTTAATTCCAACTGGTGATTCATCCAGTCCCGCCTTTCTCATTATGTGCTCTGCATGTAAGTTAAATAGGCAGGGTGACAGCATACAGCCTTGCCAAACTCCTTTCTCAATTTTGAACCAATCAGTGGTTCTGTGCCCAGTTCTCACTGTTGCTCCTTGACCCACATATAGGTTTCTTAAGAGACAAATAAGATGGTCAGGTACTCCCATCTCTTTAAGAACTTGTCACAATTGGTTGTGATCCACACAATCAAAGGCATTAGCATAGTCAATGAAGCAGAAGTAGATGTTTTTCTGGAATTCCCTAGCTTTCTCCATGATCCAGCGTATGTTGGCAATTTGATCTCTAGTTCCTCTCCCTCTTTGAAATCCTGCCTGTACTTCTGGTAGTTCTCGGTCCACATACTGCTGGAGCCTCACTTGTAGGATTTTGAGCATCACTTTGCTAGCATGTGAAATGAGTGCAATGGTGCGGTAGTCTGAACATTCTTTGGCATTACCCTTCTTTGGGATTGGAATGTAAACTGACCTTTTCCAATCCTGTGGCCACTGCTGAGTTTTCCAAATTTGCTGGCATATTGAGTGTAGCACTTTTACTGCATCGTCTTTTAAGATTTTGAATAGCTCAGCTGGAATATTGTCACGTCCACTAGCTTTGTTGTTGCTCAGACTTCCTAAGGCCCAT
>NW_025336624.1:467417-474755 GCF_004798865.1 Varanus komodoensis
TAAATTTTGCAACGAGAAGCTCATGATCTGAGCCACAGTCAGCTCCTGGTCTAGTTTTTACTGACTGTATAGAGCTTCTCCATCTTTGGCTGCAGAACACATAGTCAATCTTATTTCTGTGTTGATCGTCTGGTGATGTCCATGTGTAGAGTTGTCTCTTGGGTTGTTGGAAAAGAGTGTTTGCTATGACCATCGTATTCACTTGACAATATTCTACTAGTCTGTGCCCTGCTTTATTTTGTTCTCCAATGGCAACGTTGCCTGTAATTCCAGTTATCTTTTGGCTTCCTACTTTAGCATCATACCCTTGTAGGTATCTCTAATTTGATTCCAGTTAATTTCAGTGTGTCATCTCAAAGCAGGACTTCAGTTTGTTTTCATCTTTGTATTCCATGGTTTTCAGATGTAGCAGTCAATTGAATTTGAACACTGTCATTCACTTCTCCTGAAATCAGTTATGCCAGTAACGGTTTCATATCTGTCTTGCCCACCATCAAGCCAATTTAAGAGCAAGTTTAGAGCCCTTAACATGTAGTTTATAAAAGAACTGAAAAGAAAAAGTATAACCTGTTTCCAACTATTGTACATTAAAGCATTTATTGGAATATAAGGCTTTTCTATGTGGGGCTTTTAACCTACCACTTTCCAAGGCTTCTGGGTTCTTTGAGGGATTATGATTATCATCTTCAACCCCTTTTAGCTTCCCCCCCTCTATTTTTCTGTATGTTCCACTTCAGAACCACTAGGTGGCGCTGTAGTATAGCAGAAGTGCACAAATAAACAAGGATTTCATGCCATTGTTTCCAGAGAATACCATACTTTCCTTGATCTAAAAAATACCATGGAAATGGTCGTAAAGATAGGACAGGCCTTAAAGGACGAGGGCATTGTGTAAATTATTCACAGAATACTGTGCCTAAGGAATCACAATAGCCTCATGCAGAAAAGCTCTCAATAAGGCAGAAATTAAGGAGCCATCCAACTGTGCTAACATCTCAACCAGAAGTACCAGTTTTCTTACAAAAGAGGTCCTTATTCTCCTTGATTGAAAGAGACAGTGTAGTGTAGCAACTAAAGCACTGCATTTAGTACAGGAATGGAAGTGAATTGTTGCACTTTTCAACATTCATGGGTAAAGAAAAGATAATATTACTGAATCCTAGATTTCTATAGTTGAAAGAAATTGTGGAGGAAACTCAAGTAGCTTTGCATTATGTTTCAGATGTTTATTCCCTCACCCTGCCTCTCACAATATTCTCAGCTGTGGATGGTAGGAAAGCATGTACACAAGTTTCAATCCTTGCAAACTGATATTTAGCATTAAGATAATTATGAGCTGGGTTTCAAGGATCCCTCATACTTTAATTTCAGAATGTAGAAACTGTTGCAAGCTGGTTTAAAAGAGAATTTTATGTTGTGAAATGCTTTCTATTATGCAACTTTCATAATTTCTGGGCATACCTGGGAGGATCCGCTTGGTAGGTTTTCTGGCTGGACGTGGTAAGGCACTCCTAAAGTGTTAAACGTGGCTTGAGACTGGATGAGGAACTGTTCCAGGGAATGCTGTAGAAAAAGAGGCAAAAACAGGCATTGTGTGAGCCTTATTAATGGAGAGCAGGTGGAGAAGAGATTTGGTGTGGATAAGCAGTGCCGATTGTAACCTAACTTTGGACTAGTAATTAGTATAGTTGGCTAGGTGCTATTGCAAAGGAGGCCTGTATGGTTTTCATATGGGAATGAATGCTTTGTATGCATCTCACAAGAAAAAATACAAAAACAGTGCAAGAGTTATATCTGAATAATAATAAACTGAAACTTTGTCTAACTCAGTTTGCTACTTACCAGAGTCTGCAATTTTATCAGAATTTGCAGAACATTAAACATGCGTTAAATAATATTACTTCACAGGAGGTAGGATTTGCTTTAATGGGTTTATGAGAGGTCTATTGGCCAAATGGTAAACATCTGGGTAAAATGCTAGCACATCATTAAGCAACAGAACATAGTATGATATGTGACTCTCCCATAGATACAGAGTTAAAGCCATATTCTGGCTTATATAGTATAGGTAGCAAGTATCAGGCAGAACATGGATTTTTGTTTTATATTTTTGCTCATGTTGATGTTCTGTCTCTAGCCTCTCAATGACGGCCGTTTCTTTCAGCTCCCTTGCAGTATTTTCATACAGGTTTGCATTTGAACTGGTATATTCAAACGTATGTTCCTGAGTGAGTTTGTTTTATTGAAATTATATTAAAAAAAGTTTAAAAAAATAAAAAGTTGGACTAGGAATTTGCTTTGAAGGGGAGAAGAAAGCTGACATACTGACTTCCAGCTGAATTTGTTTCCGTGGTCCATTGACTATAGTTTAATTTAAGCATGTGTGACCAGAACAATCGCATGTTCTTCCCCTGTTGTTCCTGCCTCCCTTTTCTCCCTGTCCGCTGCTGTATCACCTGTTTTGAATCTTAGCACAGAAGAGCATCAGAGCAGCTGCCTTTTCTTGTTTCTCTGAAGTGCCGCACACTGACACGGGGGAGGGTACTGCACCAAGCTGGCTCTGCACTTGCTCTGCTTTGCCTCCTTCGGGCCTGAATTAGCTAGTTTACACCACCATGGGCAGGCTCTCTCCACTCTTTGGCCTCACAGACACAGAAGGCTATGGCCAGCTAAGACTCCAGTCTCTGTTTATCTGTATTTAGCACACGTCGCCATCCTCGGTGTCCTACATTGCACTCAATAACCCAAACAGTTCAGAGGGCATGTGGGAAAGGTTACAACTCTCTAAAGTGTAAGTAAGGAAGCAATTCAGTCCAATAATCCTACTAAGCAGATTTTTAAAAGAGAAGATTTAAAAAAATTGTTAGGGGAAAGACGGTCAGACCCCTAGCCGGCCTAAAATTTACAGTGAGTAAGCTAGGAAAGCAACTACACCCATGGCAGGGTCTCTTGTTGGCATTCCTTTTCAAGGTGGATGGAGAGGGCAAAGCAGGGACAACTACCCGAAGGATCACCTTCTTCCACATGTCCCTACTTGTCCACCAGGAGGTCCTTCTCAAGGAGCCATCTCTTAGGGAGGTAAGGGGCTAGAAGGGCCTTCTTGGTGGTTGCACCCCATCTCTGGAATAGGTTCCCCAGAGAGGTGCACCTGGCACCATCATTGTTATCATTTCAGCTCCAGGCAAAGATGTATCTTTTCTCTAGCTCTTTTAATAGTTGATTTTAGTGGTACTTTTGATTTTAAGCTGACACTATTCTTGGCTTATCATTTTATCTTAATTTTAAATGGTTTATTTAAATGTTTTTATGTAATGGTTTCAATTTGCTGGATCAGTTTCTTTATATTTTTGAACGATTTGTTAATGATCTTGCATCACAGATTTTAAAAATGTTTAAAAATGTTATTTTTAAACATTTTTATTTATTTTTTAACATAACAAAAATGTTATGATATTTTAATTGCTTGCAAGCTGCTCAGAGGGCCCAAGTGTGGGCTAATATAGTGGCATATAAATTGAAACAATGAATGAATGAATGAATGAATGAATGAATGAATGAATTTAAAAACCTTTTTGCCAGATCGGGCCAGGGGTGACACTGACTAACAGTTGCACAGGAAGGTATCAATACATGTATGCAGGGATGCTCATGAAGGAAGGCAGTGGCTGAGGCGTGGCTGAGGAAGGCTAACCCTTTCTGCCAGATGGCCTTGTGTACGTCTTGTGTACCTGCGTGGCTGCAGGACAGGATGTGGCAGCTTGTATCAACTGCAGGCTGCTGCCTCGGCTGCTACATGAGGACTTAACACTTCACCAGGGCACAGAGCACTGTGACAGCAGCCACTGGTCCTCTCGCTGCATGAGAAGAACAGCTACGTGAGGGCTGAGCTGTCTGCGGCATCTGCTCCAGCGCTGTCTCCACTGAACAGCCCAGACCTTTCTGGGGAAAGAGATGAGCTGATGCAACACCCTTCCGTGGGGCAAACCCGACTTCCTTACCTTCTCAAAGCTCGGCAGCCACAGCACTGCATGGATGGTCACCAAAGCTCCCTGCCCACTCTCCAGCGGCCCCACTTGGCAGCGGGTGGCAGCACAGGCTTGGCTGCTGCAGTTCTAAGGCAGATTAAAGCAAGTGGGTTACCTGCAGGCTAAATGGTCTGATTTTGTTCTGCGTGGGAGATATAATACATAGGCAGAGCTGGGTGTCCTCCCCTACAACCTCACTCCTTTTCCCTTCCTGACAGATCAAAGCGAAAGACTTCTGACTGTAGTCTTTCATCAAGTTAAGCTGGCAAGCCTGGGCTGTCTTCATGATAAAGAATTAGTAAATAAAGGTCATTAACAAGAAGCATCCATCAAGTTAACGATCCCTCTAATTGTATAGTTAATTCTGCTCATTCCAGAGAATTGACTCCAAACTGATTCCCCTTCTCTTCCATACCAGATGGAGTTGGTCCCACCAGATGGAGCTGGTCCTGCCTGGAGTTGGACCAGAAAGCAGGAGCACCAGATGTTACTTAATTGGTCCACTCATTTGATCTGTTGTCAAACTACTGCTACCCACATTTCCCTGAAGTGGAGGTGGTCTGGTTCTCTGCAGCTGCTTGGTTTATCCTGCAGCTTGTTGACTTTGGCAATTCAGCTGAGCATTTGGGTCCCACCTTTTATTCCAGCTCAGATTCAGAGTTTAAAATATCCACCTAGGAAAGAGTATCTGGGAAGAAGGAGGCCCAATTCTAAGACCAGGGTGCAATTCTGTAATCTAGATGTGCTGTTTAAGGGCTTTAGGGTGTGGCAGGAACCTAGTCTTGCCAATTAATGAAGACAAGATGACTTGATGGCACAATAAGCGGGTTAGGATGACACAACTACCTGTCATGGGCTGCTAACCTCAGACTGTGCAAACCCTGACTTTCTTATCTTGCCTTGTTTGAGGGCAACAAACCACCCAAGCAACCCTTGGATTGTTGTACCTACGATGGGTTGTGTAGCAGAACCTGAATGGCTGACCCCATTCTGGATATGGGCATCAACAGCAAAGCTCCAGGGCAAGAGCAGCAAAACTCCAAGGATGATGCCAGTGCCAAATGCCCCCAAGTGCTTAAGTGACTTTCCCCCCTCCCTTCCACCATGGTTAGCTGTTTCAAGCTCACTGGACTGTTTCCTCTTTTGACCTTTTTTTCCTCCTGGATGTTGATCCCTCTTTTAACAGCTTTGGGCAGCCCCTTAAAAGTGACCCCATGGCACCCTGAAGTAGCTGCCGATGGTTGTCAAGGCTTTAAAAATGCACAGAAGTTTTTGCACCAAACAAATCTTCCCCCCACCCCAAATGTTGGCATAGTTGCATAATTTGATGCCTCAGTTGGGGCAGTTTCCATGGCAGCTGCCCAAAAGCATTTTCCCTCCTCTTTGCTTCCTCTTGAAGCTGTCAGAAGGCAATCTGTCAAAAGAAACCAAAACCGCAAGAGTGTTTTGGATATTAAAAGGCATGTTTTGGGATGTATACCTTGTTCGTATCAAGATTATCTTACCTACCACCACCTTCTAGTCTCTTTTCTGGAGCACTTTTTGCACTGTGTGCTGAGCAGTTATGTGATTGGCTACAAACATGCACACACATTTTCTAGGGAAAAGTGAGTTTTCATCGCTTTGACAGCAAACTGCCAAAACCACGGGCCTTTAAAAAAGGGAGGGGGGCTTTGATTGAGACATGGGGGTATGTGTGTCCCAGTCAATCCCCCCTCTTCCCAATCAGATCCTTGTCTTAAAAGGACCCCTAGCTGTCAAAACTCCTGTCTCCCTAGAAAAAGGGGGGGTGCATATTTGCACAACCAGACAAACAAAAGCCTTACCAACCATGGGCAGCCCCTCCAAGGTGCCCATGCACCACTCAGA
The DNA here is from genome assembly GCF_004798865.1 of Varanus komodoensis. Lineage (NCBI taxonomy): Eukaryota > Metazoa > Chordata > Lepidosauria > Squamata > Varanidae > Varanus > Varanus komodoensis. Next base: position 473,312 of record NW_025336624.1, read on the forward strand.
CGGAGCTGCCCATAGATGCTGAAATGGGGGTCTCTACAAAAGAAAGCTGTAGCAAGCCTGATATGTGATTGCACTGGGGAGGGGACAGTTACTTTGGTCTCCCACAGTGTCCCTTGGAAAACCCATAAGAGGACCAAGGAGAGAGAAGCAAGCGAAACCCTCCGTGAATCTGATCATCTGTCAGGCTTGCTGCGGGTTGTTCACTCAGGAGCCCCCATTCCATTCCAGAGACGCAAGTAATGGATGGCATACAAATTTTATAAATTAAAAAAAATGCCAGGGACATGCAAACATGCCTGTTGCCCTTTAATGGGTAACGCTGACAGCTCTCCATCTCCTTAGTTATCGTGACATGAGGGTGGCATAAGTGGCCTATTGGTGTAATGAGACCACTGAATCCCCTTGAGCGGAAAGGAGACACTGAGTGTCTGAAGCATTCTGAATATTATGAATTCCCTCCATGGGTGTCCGGGGATTGTTCAAGTTAAGTACTTACATTGCAGGCAGTGCTATGCTGAATTTAGGGCAATTCTAACAAGAAGGATGTTCCTGTCATTCAGATCTGTTGGGCAACACTATGAAGCTGGCCAGGTCCCGTCCCCCACCCTCGTCTCACCACCACAGTGGGCTCCTCCACAGTTGCTGGGCTCACAGCACGCCTCTCACGCCTGCGATGTGGCTGGGCAGTCATTCTGTGGCTGGGAGCCGCCGTGGGCTCGTGGACCTCCAGCTACAACAGAAGGGGCAGAGTTCAGGCAAAAAGCAAGCAGCTGTTTCTCAAAGGCAGCAATGGAAAGACGCTTTGGGCAGGGTTATGATGGATGGCCTGGCACCATTTAAAAGCTGCAACTGCATGGGAAGGGAATTGTTTGCATTATCTCTGCCAAAACCTGCTGGGGTCTGCATTCTAGCAATGGGTACAGCCACATCTCCAAGTGGGCAGAGCTACAGATATCCCTCTTAAACTTGCCTGGTGTACAGAGGAGGAAGGGAGAGATATTTGTACCCAGGCATTCTTCACCTGCAATGTGACTCACTCAGGCAGGCAAAGGAAATACAACACATAAGTTAGAGTAGGATGCGTCCTGGCTTAAGACACCTGAAAGGCCACATTAGGCATTTGAGCCCCTGCTCTGTGGGGTCTTCTGATTCTGCTGTACCTTTTTTTGCTTGTGCCTCAGAACTGAGCTCTGAATTCTACATGAAAAGAGTTTCCTTTCCTGGCTTTCTGCTACATAAATTTAGGTGGTACTGTAGCATCATATTGTCAGTACATAAAGAGCACATTTTCTTTCATTTTTATAAACAGTACTCTGCTTTCTCTCTCCAAAGGTGCTCTTAAAAAAGAAGTGAAGCTGAATGTTACCTAAAGAATCTGTGAACAACCATGAAGAAGAAGAAGAAGAAGAAGAAGAAGAAGAAGAAGAAGAAGAAGAAGAAGAAG
>NW_025336624.1:474855-513658 GCF_004798865.1 Varanus komodoensis
GGGAGGGGGAGGGGGAGGGGGAATGAAGAGCAGGTGATAAAATGTCTCACGTAGAAAAAAGTGTGTTATAGTCCTTCTACTGGGGGGCTTTCAGATGAGGCTTTTATGGTACCATCCCTGCCACATCGGAGGTGTTCGTGGGCAGGTCCAGCCTATGTCATCCTCTACTCATAGCCATCATATGCTTTCCCACAGTCCCTTCTCTCTTTTTTCTTAGAAATCCATTGTGGAAGAAGAGATGGACAGCGAAGCAATGCCTTCTGGTTGCCACTGCTAGGAGTCCTCTGTCTGGAGGCACTCCGGGATGACGCCAAGTGGCAACTGTTTAGTATGAGGACCGAGGTTCTGCATTTTTACCTCTGTAAGTTGTGTCCATTGTATCAAAGGGGGTGTTGCAACAGAGAGAAGAAAGGTGATGGGGAGACAGAGGTAAGGGCCACATGACAGAAGAACGGGTGCCAGTGCAGTCACTTGAATTTAGGCTTAGCTTCTGCATGAATTGAGGCAAGATTTCAGTGAAGAGAGGTTTGGAAGAGGGGGGGGGGAGGGAGAGAGAGGGGGGGGAGAGAGAGAGAGAGAGACGACACTGTTAGGAGGAAGGGCCAAGGAAGAGCAAGGAAGAATGGGCAGAGTCGGGCCAAAGCAGACATGAGTGCAGGCAAAGCATGTGCCCCTTTCCTTTCCCCTTCCCAGATGTCACCCCCTACTTACCCTCAGAGGGTTGGTTGCATTTGTGGGGAAGCAGGTGATGTTGCCTTCTGTGCTCACCCTTGTGATATAAAGCAAGAAGCCTCCCCGGAAGGTGTTGGGAAAATCCACAGTAAGCTCAGCCCCCGACACAGTGCTGGGGCCTGTGTTTCGCAACTAGAAGTGGGTTGGGAGAGGGACAGGGAAAGAAAAAGGGTCAGCAGTGGCGGAAAAGTATCGGCAATGGGTCCAGGTCTCCCCCATATATTTAATTCCAATCTGTGATCATTTTTACCTGATAGATGTGTTCTACTTGTGGTCCATAGTCATCTACTTGCGAGCTGTTGTACTTATGGTCTCCAGTGACTAGTGGGTGCACAATGGCGGCTGGCACAGAAGTCCTGGGAGCAGGGCATAAAGCAGACAAGAGCTGAGGCACTCACTATCCATCCTGCCATGGGGCATAGCTATGGAGGATGTTTGAGGGAGGCGGAAATTCAATTGATTTTCTGGGGTTGGTCTCACAGATTCCACTCTGTTAACCTTGTGGTGTTGTCAATTTGATCCAGCATGAGTTGAGCCAGCATGAAGACTTCCATTTTTAAGATGGGCATGAAAAAAGCTGGGAAAAGTTGTGCAAAATTCAGGCCTCTGCTCTACAATTTGCACAGATTGACAAAAATTGCATTATTTGCACTTGCCACCTGAGTTTTGCACAAATCTGAAATTAACCACCGGAAAAATTCAAGGTGGCCATAGTAGACGGTGTGAGGATGTTTCCATACATCTAGTCTAGTCTTGTTCTTAACAACAAGAACAAAAACAAAGGTGCAAATTCAGTAGTTAGCCATGATTTGTGCCAATTGCACTATGCAGGACATGATGTCAGGGCCAGGAACTGGCTAGCCCTGCAAGGGAGCACTTGCAGGGGAGTGCCAAGAGGCAACCATGCGGTGCAGCTGGGCCCTGGAAACCAACACAAAAGCAATGCCCGTTGTCTCTGTGACTCCCTTGTGCTCTGGCCCTCTGCATCACCATGCTGCGAACCTCGCTCCTGCCTTGCTCCAGCCCTGCTCCAGCTGTTCCTCCCTTGCCCTGGTCAGATGCAGCCTTGTTCCAGATTGTCCCTGCGTCACTCCTGCTATGCTCCAGCCCACTGTCCCTGCAGCCTCCCTCCTCAACCTAGACCACTTTGTCATGACCGCCCCCCCGCTCCCCCCCCCAGCATGTGTCCCCTGGACTCTTTCTGGATGTGGTGTTTCTCTCTCTGTCTCCCACTATACTGGACTGCCTGCTATCTTGTTTCCGATCTCAGACTATTGACCACGCTGCCAGCCTCTGGCCATACAGACCTACAGAGCCCCACCTTGTGCCAGCGCCCTGGTCCCGGAGTTCTGCCTGCCCCCATCAGCCACCCATGTCCCAGTCCAAGTTTGGACAAATAGTTTAAGCAAACCTGTGGAAAATGACTGCCATACCCCCACTGCACCATCAGCTCAGAAGTATGTCAACAGTATCAACCCCATGCCAGGTTTTTTCTGGCATGAGGAGCTATATGCCTGAGGGGAATGTGTTTCTTCCCCATTATTTCAAGTGTGCTACCAATACTGTTGATCGCAAGGTCACAGCAATCGAACCTGCTTTCTAAGACCAGCCGAATCAAGCGCCATCACTGTGTCAGACTCTGCATATGGGCCTAGTGCTCCCTCCAGTAAAGACACTCTGTGCCTGCAGAAAGTACAGCGGGTGAGGAGGGAGGCTGGGAAAGGTTTTTCAGCCCATGACAACTGTGGCTTTTACTCACCCTAGGAGCTCCATCTTTGCATCGGCCTTGACTGCCACCAGCAACTGTGCCACATTGCTGTTGGGGTTGTGGCTATTCTTGCTGGAGAAGAAATTTGAAGTTATTGTCTGGTGACTAGAAGAGAGTTTGCATTTGAGCCAGGCCTGGAATGTAGGGGTTCAGCACTTGCAACAGAAAATAATGATGTGGCATGAAAGTGCGGTGATGGGGAATGCTATGCCTGAATTTTTGTCTTGCAGTAGTTTAAAGGCATAGGACTCCTTACAAGAAGGAGGACTCAGTACATAAGACATCTCTCACTTTCCTTTCTTCCTTCCTTCTTTCTTGGGGGTGGGAAGGGAATACCCTTACAGCAGGGATGGGGAACTTGTGGTTCTACAATTGTTGTTAGAAAGGAACTCCCATCAGTCTCAAGCAACATGGTCATTTGTCAGGGATGGAGCTGGAGCCCAACAACATCTGGAGGGTCCATGTTTCCCACTTGTGCCCTGAGAAAGGAGTCTGCGTTTAGCACTTCAGGCTATGTTTTAGGGTGTGGTTGGATGTTACCTCTTCAACTGCAGCAGGAAGATGACAATATCAACCTCTTCCAGGTGACTCACACTTAGTTCCACTTCTATCTTGATCTGTAAAAGTGGGAAGGGGCAGGGAGAGAAGTGGGAACACTCACAGTGCACCACGGGGGCAGAGCTGATGCAGGCCTTGGAAGACCCAGCAATTCAGAGAGCACAGGGACACACCTGCTGCCAGTCCTGGGTGCTCTTTGGTACCAATGGCTATCCTGGCACTACATCTCTCACAGGCTAGTTTGCACGCTTGCTGGCTGGTTAACACACTTGTTAACCACTATGTATTCTGGCTGGATTTGCATAATTACCGTCACCAGCATGGATTCTCACGTTGTCTGAACCTGGTAAGAATGGCTTTTTGTGGCAGGTAGCAAGCCACCCTGAAGCCATGAGCTATCGTAGAGTTGTGGATGGCCATGGTGGCTTGTTAACTGCCCTGTGATCATGCAGACCAGTCCAGTACCTTACCTGAGCCTAGCTAGTACACTTGGCTTCTCCGTCTTTGTCCTTTGCAAGCAAAAGTGGAGAGGATAAGGTGTCTAAAGCAATGCCATGAGGAAACCAAGGGAGCCCCAACATAAATGTACTGTGTTATCCTATATAAGTCACCCCAAGGATGTTCTCTATCAAAAGAAGGGACAGAATTGTAAAAAGCAAATAGGTAAATAAACAATGGCAGAGTAACTGCTGCAGCTGGCTCAGACCTAAGCCCAGCAATGCATGTGGGCATGGTTGAGTGTTTGCATTATCTTGAACAGGTGTACCACTCCGGTGCTCCTGAGCTTGGCACCTGAAAATTGGCAAAAGGGTTTAATCATCCTTAATGATTGCAAGCCTTTAAACAGACTTTGTCACCAAAATTGTCAGCAAATTTAGAAGTCCACATATCATCTTCATCCACTTGTAATTCTCCCACATTTTTCTATAATGTCTTCTCTCTTCATACTACAGAAAATCCATTAAGGACTGAATAGTGGCACAGTGCCTTTTGAATGTTGGCACTCAGATCCCTCCATCTGGAAGGAGTTTAGGTCATATTCTGATTGAGGTTAGCTGAGAGAAAGTCTACTAGCCCAGAAAGGGGATTCAGTGGAGATTCCGTTTTTGACAGGTATCTGGCTGTTTCCATTATCCTTGCTTTGATAATAAAGATGAGTTTGGGAGCTGATGTTAATGCTGAAACTCACAAACAGTTTTAGAATTAGAGAGGGTAGACAGGGAAACAAAAGTTTAATTGAATAGAGTGGTCTATTTTGGTTATGTATGGAATAATAAAGTACAGGGGAAGGTAGAGCCCTATGATTTGTCAGGAATACTGTAGCAAGATTAAGGTTATGTCAAATAATGAGGAATATAAACAATTATGAGTCACTGTACAACAGAAATGTGTGTTAAAACCCAGCACAGTTAAGCAAAAATAAAATTAAAAAAAATCCAAGGATAAATTGTAATTATTTTTTTAAAGAATAACATGTGCATCTGTCACCAAACGCACACTCATCCAGCTGCCGTGGGAATGCAGTGCCAGCTCTGGTAAGCCCTAGCATGCCATGGAGGCCCAGACGCTGATGTCACTGTTTTCTGGGTGGCCGCTTGGACAGGAGCCAGAGCTGCTGGGCCTTGGATTTTGGCCACTGCTCTGTGGGCGCACGCAGTTCTCTCCTCTGGCATGATGAGCCAGGAAGGCCATGGGAGGAGGAGTCTGCAGGTCACAGGCTGGTTACAGGAAAGTCCTGCGGCCCTTGCATAGACTGAGAAGGCGGATGTGGACAAAAGCAGTGGCTTGATTTTGGGGAATTCAGTACAATGATTCTCAACAGTGGCTTTCATCTTGGTCAAAGCCATGAGGACAACTTGCCAGTGATTTACAGAGAAATTAGGCAGTCTCTATATTAGTAAACCAAGGGATAAGTTTAGATGCTATACTACATATCATGTTTATGCTAGTAAATGAAAGATAGGATTGAGGAATTAGATTTAGAAATACAGGGCCATAATTTAAAATTCAAGATTGGAAAAACACCTAAAGGCCCTTTTAGGTCTGGATCATGAAGGTGTGGCATGACTTGAAGCTTTCAGAATTAATTCAATATTTGCTAAAATTAAAAACTTCCCATGAAATATACTCATATTTATTGAGTTCACTGGTTACAGATTCAAGGCAGATATTTTAAAAAGTTTTAGACTGGTCATTCCCTTAAGAGAAGAAGGCATGGGAATTGAAGTAGTAATGCAGACTTTAAATTCTTGACAATTTCTTCATCAATGACATAACAGATGTACACCCTTTTGCCTGAATGCTTTTATCAGTGAGCACTAGATAATCAACAGATAATGGCCAACAGCTAGTTGAGGTTATTAAAACATCTCCTGCAGAGCCACATTCATGGCATAGAAGCAAAGGTTTATTTGCCAGCTTTGGTTCCTTCTCTGCTTAATTTTGTCTTAGCTTTTCTTTTTTCTATTAGCTTTTGTAATGGAAAATATAAAAATATTTCCAGTGAATGCCAGGGGATGAAATTCACCTAATAGAAGAAAATAATATGCCCATCTGTTCAGAAAAGAAAGGATCTCAGTTATATTCCCTCCCTGTGCTTGAGCTTCAAAAGTGGTGCTGAAGATCATGGTATGCATGAATCTAAAATTAAGCCAGTATAAATTCTTCCTCAAATGACATCTGACACTATACAGATGCAGCGAGATAGTCCCATGAATGGACGATCAATACCAGGGATGTGTCTCTAAGCTTATTAATTTTCTTTTTCCCAGGACAGAGATTTTGGAGGTCATTTTGGATATTAAGAACATTGCAGATTATGAACCTGGGACCCATCAGTAGCATCAATGCACAAGCTGTGTCTCTTTTCCATGCCATGTGCAACAGCCCTTGTTTGTGCTGATGTACCTGTGGCGGAAGAAGGCTGCCAGTTGTGCAAACTGGTTTGTGAGCATTCACGGACTTCTCTTGCTTTCTAAGACCAGGCTGAGCATAAGAGGAAGGCTGCAAATCCTAGAGGGATGGATTCTGCTGAGTTTTGTCCCCACCCTATCCAGGACCCACTTGATCATCTTTCCATTGGTCTGGAGTTTTCGCAAAGCTCTCCTCTAGCCCCCCTCCTCTGCATAACAGGGAGAGTGGGACCTTCCTGTAATCTTCACAGAATTCGCTAATCTGCAGACTCCACTTTCTACTCTACACACTTTTCTAGAAAAAAAGCTTTTCTTGTGCACTCATCATTCTTAAATTAGGGTAGTTTACATATATTTTAGATGACAATGTCAACCTTTAGTGTCCTTCCTACTTTCCAAACATTTTTCCTGTCGATTTTTTGGTGTGGAAAATGCAATATTTTTTCCAGTTCTGAAATGAAACTCGTGGCATCCACTAAAGTATTTGCCCCATTCTGCTATTTTCCATGAAGTGCTGGAGGGAGTGGTGGTGAGGTCAGCATCCCTGGTGTATTGCGAGTTACGTGGCCACGCCTTCTCAGTTTCATCCTCACCTTGCCACTCCAAACCCAAAGCTCTCCTTATATAGCCCAAGAGGCAGGCAAGAAAAAATGTGAATGGAGACATAATTTTGATCCTACAAAGGTTCAGGAGAAAAATTCCAGAAAAGTCACACAGCTTAGGACAAGCTTGAACTGCAGGCAGCAGGTAGACCAACTTGCAGAACTCATCATCTAGTTCCCATCGACCCATCACCATCCATCCCCTCCTGCCTGTTATAATATCTTTGTTGGGAATCTAGAAAGTGTTCAGATGGTGGGGAAAGAGCTTTTGGCTATCCTAATGAAGACATTGGAAGGACATGGATTCTGGACATTTTCTTCTGGTCAACACAGCTACCTTTGCCCTTTTCTTGCTGTCCTTTCATGACGTCCACAATCATCCTCATTCTAATGGGAGAGATGGCCCTTCCAGAGCAAACTCGAGACTGAGCTCCCCTTGAAATTAGCCACTTACCTCTGTGTTGGCTTTCATAGGGTTGCCCACTTCACAAAACACCACATGAGTCTCGTTCTCCTTTTGGAAAGTGCAGATTAAGTTCTGGCAGTGACAGAACAACAGAGCGCACAAGTGAGTAAACAAGGAGGTTGGGATGTGAACAAGTGACACAAAGAAATATGCTGGCAGTCCTCTTCTTAAGGGTGCAGTTGGAACAGTTGCTCCAGAGCCACTGATTGGAGCATTCAGCTTCACCCGGAGCTACAGCAAGAGGCTCCAAGTACATTTTCTAGCTACACAATCCTTGTCACAGGTGTTGTGGTATTCAGAAGATGAGGCACAGTTTTCACTGTTTAGTACAAGCTTCCCAAACTTAGAGCCTTTCAGATGTGATGGAGTGCAACCTCCACCATCCCCAGCCAGCACTGGGCACATTGGCTGGGCCATTATGGAAATTGTAGTCTAACATTTCTAGAGAGCAGCTAGTCAGAGAAAGTAGATTTAATGCTTTGAGAGTGCAAGAGCACAGACCTTGTGCTGTTTTGCAACTGAAATAAGAGAAACTTTGATAAACCTGAGCTGCTATAGACGAAAGCATTGAACGAGATGAAAATATCTACTCTAACTGGGTTGATTCAACAAGGCGGCAGAGGTTACAACAAAGCAACTGTGCTGGCAATGCCTGGTCATGGATTCAAGGCCCTCACCTGTGCACTGCTGTTAGCTCTTTGGAAGTAAGCCCCATATGGGAGCTCCAGCACTAACTCAGCCTCGTAGGCCCCTTCGCCGGCATTCACTGCCGTTGCTTGGATATGAACCACATTCTCAGCCCCAATAAGCAGGAAGTCTTCAGTCCTGAGAAACGAGGATGCAGAGAAAAGACAGAGCCAAAATTAAAATAGCTTTTTGCTCTCTGTCAGGAAATGGAATAGTGCAATGTCAGAAAAGGTGCAGCAGCGGATCCCAAGTCAAAATTGTTGGGTGAAAGTCATCTTCTAGATCCAAGTTAATTCTGCATTACTACAGGGCAAATGCAGAATGTGGTACAGGGCACAGAACTGAACCTCTCCAGTCACATGTCCTCTCCACATTCATGATTCTTTGTGACTGCGCAGCCTCCTCCTTTTTTAAAATATATAGGACAACCTGCTCTCTTAAATTCTATGGAAAAGGGGAAGGAGAAGAATTATTGTCTCTAGATATACTTTGCGTAAAAGACTCAAATTATATTTAATGATCTCAAACAAAAACCTATGACAGTTACCAAGAATATAATAAAAAGAGAAACTGTATAAAGGCAACAGAACGCTAAGAGGATCCAAATCATAGGCTAAGCCACACCACCACAGGCTAGCTTTATCTCTCACTGCAATTAGCCACGTATTTCTGTGCAAATGTCCGGTTAGTTCTGGCAGTGCATCTGATGTGTGCTATCAGGATCCATCTCGCTGACCTCGTCTAATAACAATAATGGGTCAGCTTTAGATTTAGCTATCCTGTGCGAAGAGCCACTGTGCATTTGCAGCATATGTACCTGGAACATTTTATGTGGAGGAGAATACATCTGTACAGCATTTTGGTCTCTCACCCCAAGCAACTACAGTTGGACCCAACTTCTGGGATCTAAAAAGCTAGGAGTCCAGTGGCAAGAGAGGTATGAAAACTGGATCCTCTCATTCTGAATAACAGCCCTAGATTAGTTCGCCAGGCCCAGTACTCCTATGAGTCAAAAAGAGAAAGCTGGTCATGCAACTAGGAGCAGGTACTTACATGCGAGCAGAGAGACTGAGGTCCGGGGTGCAGATATTATCTTCACCGCAATCCAGAGCAATTCGGGTCTATGAGTTGGAACATATATGCAAAACTATGATTGGGTGTACAACCAGATTTCACCCATCCAAATTTCAGTGGAGTCTGACCCTGTTTCACTTCCAAGATTAGGTAGGATCAGGCACTTCAGGCTATATGGAAGATTGTAATGCACTGTAGCACTGTGCAATCAACTCCAGTGCAGTTGGGTGTGAGGTGTTCATGGTTAATATAAAAGATTGCAAGAGCCTACCTAGTGCAGACAGAAAATCAAAGAGGTTTAAAAATACATTTTCCTGCCTTTCTCTCTAATAGCCTCCTTAGCTGAGAACACTGAGGGAATGGAATCTGGGGAATCTAAACGTCAGTACTATTCTCCAATTCCGTGCCCCCATCTGCTGCTTTATGCGGTCTAGTTGTAGCACTTTCAAAGCCAGGGATGTTCTCAAGATTATGAAGGAGAATGGACTCTGAGCATGTGCAGAGGATGTGTCCTGTATCAACTGGTATGTTTCTACTGCCTCAGACTCTTGGAATTTGGAATTTGGGCTTCTACTTCAGTAGCTTGAAGCTCTCTTAATGTACTTAGCACCTGGCTAAGGGATAATTCAAAATTGTCTGTCTGTCTTTAGTCCTGACCCTTCAAAGGTTCTCAGGGCAATTTGCAAAGATTGTTAAGACTAAAAAATGAAAAACAAGAATATCAAAATACTACAATATAAATGTGGTTTTAAAAATCAGCAGAATTAAATGGATCATGTGGTACTCCTTTTGAGTGATGCTGAAGTTAGTTACTAGTTCCCAGTTCCTTATTTGTATTAACATTTGAAATGGAACTCTATAGACTGTATATAGATCTAAAGTTTATAACCCCCTGTACCCCAGAACAAGCTTTCAACCACTCCATATCCTACATCACCATAACTATGGGACTGTCTATTTAAAATAAACAATGATTCTGCTTAAAATGTTTCACTTAGACCCCCAAAAGTTAAATGGCATCCAGTCTGGTGCTTGCTTTGGGCACAAGATGGTGTGCTGCTTTTCTTTCCATGATTGTTTGCTGCCTTGGTGACATATGTGGAAAGGAAGCATATAAATAAATACATAAGGCATAAAGCTGTCTGAACCTGAAAGTCACACTGAAACCACAACTCCCAACAATTCTGAATTTCCCCATAAATAAGGTACTAGGAAGGAGTGGCCAGTGCCACCATAGGTACCTTGGTGCAGATGTGGGGATCTTACCTGCTCCTGGACCATTGTTTGGCCATACAGCACAGTCTTCAGTTCATCTACTTCAGAGGTGGATGACAAACTGGAACTGAGACTCACAACAATGGGGCTAAGTTTGTCCTTGAATTCAGTCTCATTCTGTGGGAATAGAAAAACATCTCAGAAATCTTCTGAGGCAGTCTCACACAACCTGGGGTCCTCCGGTTATATTGGATTACTACTCAGTCTTCCTAGTCAGCATGATGGGAGTTGTGATCCCTTACATCTGGAAGGCACAAGGCTAGGGTGGGCTGGGGAGAAATTACTTTCCCAGATCCAGCAATGGAGAACACAGCACTGGCTGAGTTTCTGCATGTCTCATTGCTTACCAAGAGGGCAAGCTGCCGGAATAAAAAGGGGCAACAATTAAAGTCCACACCTGGACTACTCTCCCGGCACCCTCTTGCCAGTTGCCATCTCTGTTGCCCTAGCTTGATGTCAACAGAGATAGCCAAGCTGCCTTCTCCACTCAGTTATTTGGTGAAATATATTTTGGAATTTATCTCCTGCCTTCATGTAGAAGAATGGGCTTTTGAATGAAGGACTGTGAGTTCAATTCAGTTGTGCATCCAAAACAAACACATTCCTAGGCTCAGGGTTCTTTAATTTGAATTACGCATCATTTGCAGCAGAGTTTGGTTGGTGGATCTAAATCACAGAGATTTACCAACAAATCCCCATTTACCAGGTCCTAATCTACCCGATCTACTATGATTCCAGCCTAGGATGTTCTTGTTGCAACACTTATTTCCAAATAATCAGGCTCAATAGAATGAAGGCAAGGACACTTCTTCTGTAGGAATCATAATCACTTAGTTTGCATGAGATTTCCAGAGAGCAACTGCTTAAGCCCTTGCAATTAATCCAGACTACATCCAACCCAACTAAAGAGAGAGAGCCAGTGTGATGTAGTGGTTAAGAGCATGGGACTGGGATTCAGATGACCTGGGTTCTAGTCCCTGCTCGGCCATGGAGCCAACCTGGTGACTTTGGGCCAGTCACAGACTCTCAGCCCAACCTACCTCACAGGGTTGTTGTTGTGGGGATAAGATGGAGGAGGAGATGTAAGCTGCCTTGAGCCCTTTGTAGGAAAAAGGCAGGATATAAATCCAAAATGTAAATAAATAAATAAAGTTACTGCTTTGAGCCTCTGCCTGCCTCAAATTCAAACTGAGATAGGGTGACTTATTTTTTACATACACATCGTGCCCCAGCAAAGCAAAAATTCCAAATCTTCACCATGTAGGTAAATTGCCTTTCTAGGAAGAACTTCCACTGACAAAACTAACCTTGCTTATTCTGAAGCAATCAGACCAACAAAATTAATAATGTAACAGCACAAATCCTTCAAGTGCACTTCCAAGTTCTTTCTTTTCGTCCTGGTATGACTTCAATATCTGTATGGTAGGCGCCATGCATGGAGCTGCACAAGCTGTTGGATTTCTGCCTCACTCCCAGCAATAAAATGTGCACAGGAGGGCTACCAGAAGAAAAGATGGCAACCATGTTCCATAGCGGTGAGGTGACAGAAAGATCATCCTTGGCAAAAGGAATTTTTCTGTCCTCAAACCAGACCTGTCCAATGAGAAGTGAAGGTTCTGAGGCCACTTCTGCCTTCAAGTTTGACTTATACAGGTGGGTTGTGGTTGATCCCACAATGCAGGAAAGGGGAAGGGGAAATGGACTTGGCACAAACACAGACAGGCATCTGTCGTCATTCTTTCTCTGTGTGTCTGGGACTGAAATGTCCAGAGCTGGATTAATGCCCCTCCCTCTCTCAAATGCACACAGTTTTCTGCTTTGCCCGTGTTTCATACCCGCAGGTAGGCAGTGAAATTCTTGCAAGTCTGAGGGATATTTCGTGTCAGTTCCAGCAACAGAGTCCTACTTGATTGGCTGGTTTCTAGAAAGAAAACTCGCCGTCCAAATTTCTGCTTCATGCGGTCCAGTTGCAGTTCTGCATGCAGGTCTAGGAGAGAGCAAGGGTTTTGGCAGAAGGCAATAAAAAGGATAGCGATGAAAAGGAAGCATAATCCATAGCATTAGTAAGATCATAGCATTCAGTGGAATGCCAACCCATACCAAAATCTTGCCCATCTGGTGCCAAAATGAAGACCTCTGAGAGATCATCTTGTCTGAGCTGTCAAGTTCAAAGTCCTTTTTATAAAGTGGGATGTGGAAGGGGTTAAAGTGTTCTGTTTTGGCAGATAAATATATGGGTCTCTACGGTCATATTTCTACATACAGTTCTATCAAAAAAGAAATTGCTAAGCCCTTCCAAGCCTACTTTAAAATTAGCGTTCTGGGCTTGACATGTCAAACTCAGAGTTCTTGTCAGGAAAAATCCTTTCTGGGCTTCAATGTTCCCCCAATGCTGACATCTGGATGACTTTTCAAACCGGGGGGGGGCAGGGGGGGCAGTAGGGACACCTGGTCTTCCACAAAGAAAGCCAAGGATCATGCTGTGAAAAGGGGGAACAAGACCCTTTCATAAAGCACATTCTCCCAGGGCTTGCTAGGTTTCTCATAGGAGGGGTTATATCCAACCTGTCAGAAGCTCACAAAAGGTGGGGGGATACTTTACCTGCAGCTTGCACTAGGCATGGTACAGGACGGACACTTGCTGAACTTGGTCAGCAAGCATCCCCCACAACCAGTAACTATCCTGGAGACTGCTTATGCTTACCCAGTCTGAATTATAAAACTGGGCAAGAACAGTTGCCATAACACATTGCCATAACAATGTTTTAAAGAAAAGGGTGTACCGCCCCCTCCAAGGTACCTTAATGGGTCCTTGGAGCAATACCTCACAGATGCCCCATTGGGGATTAAAAAAAAACAGCCCTGCCACCAAATTTAAACAATAAAAGTCAGGGTGAAAACAGATTGAGCCAGAGAATGGGGAAATTACATGACAACCCATGGTGTGCTGAACTACCCCGGCTACAAGGCTGTCATGGTGACTTATAAGTCAAAACCAAACCATCCCAAGTACATCTGACACGATGGTGGAAAAGCCACGATGAACTCTCCTGCAATGTGAACCCAGTCACCAAGTCAAAGCCCCATCGCTTTTGATATGGGTTTATTTGAATAAGGAACAGATATTATGCGCTATGATTTCCTGTCAAAAATGAACTGAAACTTTTCACCTATTGGTGAGCAAAAAATGTTGTGTAAAGTTGAAAAGGTTAATATACAGATACCAGAAAAACTGTTGGTGGAGGGAGCCATCTTGGGCAGCGTCCAAAGGTTATTTTGTTGTTAGTCGCAAAGTCGTGTCCGACCCATAGCGACCCCATGGACAACATTCCTCCAGGCCTTCCTGTCCTCCACCATCCCCTGAAGTCCACTTAAGCTCATGCCAACTGCTTCAGTGACTCCATCTAGCCACCACATTCTTTGCCGTCCCCTTCTTCTTTTGCCATCTATTGTTCCCAGCATTAGGCTCTTCTCCAGGGAGTCCTTCCTTCTCATTAGGTGGCCAAAGTACTTGAGTTTCATCTTCAGGATCTGGCCTTCTAAAGAGCAGACAGGATTGATCTCCTCTTGGACTGACCAGTTTGATCGCCTTGCTGTCCAAGGGACTCTCAGGAGTCTCCGCCAGAACCACAATTCAAAGGCCTCAATCCTTTGGCGCTCAGCCTTCCTTATGGTCCAGCTTTCACAGCCATACATTGCGACTGGGAAAACCATAGCCTTGAGTATACACACTTTTGTTGGCAGGGTGATGTCTCTGCTTTTTAGCATGCTGTCTAGATTTGCCATAGCTTTCCTCCCCAGGAGCAAGCGTCTTTTAATTTCTTGGCTGCAGTCCCCGTTTGGGGTGATCTTGGAGCCCAGGAAAATAAAATCTGTCACTACCTCCATTTGTTCTCCATCTATTTGCCAGGAAGTGAGAGGACCGGATGCCATGATCTTAGTTTTCTTGATGCTGAGTTTCAAGCAAACTTTTGCACTTTCCTCCTTCACCTGCATCAAGAGGCTCTTTAGCTCCTCTTCACTTTCTGCCATGAGAGTGGTATCATCTGCATATCTGAGGTTGTTGATATTTCTCCCAGCAATCTTAATTCCAACTGGTGATTCATCCAGCCCCGCCTTTCTCATGATGTGCTCTGCATATAAGTTAAATAGGCAGGGCGATAGTATACAGCCTTGCCGAAATCCTTTCTCAATTTTGAACCAATCAGTGGTTCCGTGCCCAGTTCTCACTGTTGCCTCTTGACCTGCATATAGGTTTCTCAAGAGACAAATAAGATGGTCTGGTACTCCCATCTCTTTAAGAACTTGCCACAATTGGTTGTGATCCACACAATCAAAGGCTTTAGCACAGTCAATGAAGCAGAAGTAGATGTTTTTCTGGAACTCCCTAGCTTTCTCCATGATCCAGCGTATGTTGGCAATTTGATCTCTACTTCCTCTCCCTCTTTGAAATCCTGCCTGTACTTCTGGTAGTTCTCGGTCCACATACTGCTGGAGCCTCAGCCCAGGAGGATGAGGAAAGGATCCATTTCAGGGGGTGGGGATGGGGGCAGACAGGAGAGGCCTGGGGGTGGGGGGGTAGTTGGCCTCAGGTTCCCAAGCACCTTGGCTAGAAAGGCCTGAGGCCCAGCTAGAATTTTGATGTGATATTACAAGTATGCATCTAATAAAAATGAAAAATGGATCAAGGATTTTCCTCTTATTAATTGTTGCTGCTATGAAAACCAAAATTGAATTAACTTAAAATATACTGGTTTGATGTAAGAAGCAAAGCAGCTATCAATAGTTATTTGAGAGCCAAAAGCTTTCTAAATTCTGGAAGTGCAGTTTGAAACATTTAGCAAGTACCAAATCTATAACATGGTGAGGCACTGAGAGAAGGGGCAGAGGTAGAGGAAGCCTTTCCTTCTTCTTAAAAGTATAAATATGCTGGTATGTTAAGAAAGTTGGTGAGACCTGGGACTCAGGAGACCGATCTAGTTCCCCCTTAGCCGTGAAGCTCACTTTGTGAAAATGAAAAGGACCAGGATCATGTGCATTGCCTTGGGCTACTTGGAGAAAAGGTGAGATGAAAATATGACAATTAAAACAATCAAATAACTTAATTTAGATATAAGAAGGCATCCTTTAATAGAGTTAAAATATAATTTTTAGAATTACAAGTACATTGGACATGGGAACAGAAGAGAGCAATATCTAAAAGATGCCTGTGACAGTCACATTAAAAAGTACACACAATTACTGCTGTTGGTGCTACCAGCCTGAGAATATACTTAAACTTAAACGGCCTGTCAAAACAGGGGGAGCGGGGGGCAGGAAAGCCTGCAATGTGGGCAGTGCTTCCCTTACAGTCCTTTCTGACAGTCTGCAAACAGGGACTAGCCATTCTCACATCAGATATGACATCACCCCAGCACCTCCTCCTGTTCAGGGCTGCACCTACATGAATTACGTTGCCTCCATCTTTCCCTGCAACTAAGGCAATACTCACCAATCTTGTGTGGAATGCGCTTTCCTGACACACCAACGCACACCTTGATGACGAAGCTGCAGTGAGGAGAAGGAAAAGTAGGAAGTAGGACATGAGAGCCGTTCATTTGCAGCTTGGTAACTGTATGTTTGCAAGCACGTACTGGTCACATTCACCCTTTCTATTTACAGGTGAGTGCCAATGGCATACATGATGGACTTATATTGGTTTAAAATCCCTTGGCAATTTTATTTCACTTCTTTTCTTATACCATTTTCCTTTCTATATCTTATTTATTTTAACAATACAATAAAAAATGTGTGTGTGCAGCAGGGGGAAAACATGGGGTGGCACCTAATAAAAGACAAAAACTTATGGACTTCCTGCAAAAATCCATGTTTGCTGGAAAAAGGGTTTTGATGGAAGCATCCCAGGAAGGCAAGTGGGAGACTTTTGGAAAGATCAAAACTGTACATGTTTAACTAATCAAGCCTTCCTGTGAAAACAAAGACAGAAAGTGAAATAACATATCATAGGAACACATGCCTTCTTGACCGTTTGAATAATTAGATTTTATATACTGAGATTTTACATGGTATTTCATTATCTGTATTTGTGGTTTTCATGAAACATTGGGAACCACAAAAGACCTCTGGCTATTAGGATGTATAGAAATAATGTTGTTGTTGTTGCTGCTGTTGTTGTTGTTGTAATGTAGCAAATTGCCCCACCCCATAGCTGGATCTTAAGAGAAATTTAGAATGTGTTAACTGTATGGACAGATGACCTTGATTCTGGAGTATGGAAGCCATAATGCATTAGCTTCTTTCAACTCTGTACCAGGTTTATATATTATTTAGATCACAGAATCATAGAAAAGGAGAGTTGGAAGTGGCCAAGAAGGCCATCAAGTTCTGCTCGGTGCAGGACTCCAAGTTAAACCATCTCTCTCAGATGGCTCTCCAACTGCATCCTGAATGCTTCCAATGTGTGAGAACCCTTAGCCTCTCTAGGTATTGGTTTCAGTGTCATACTGCTCTAATAATCCGGAAGTTCTTTTTGTAGCTTGAGCCCATTATTCTGTGTCCTGCACTCTGGGATGATTGGGAAGAGACCCTGACCCTCCGCTTTGTAACAACCTTTCATGTACTTAAGGGTGCTATCATATCTCTCCCCTCAGTCTTCTCTCCTAGAGGCTAAATATGCCCAGTTCTTTCAGTCTCTCCCCATAGCACTTTGTACCCTGTCTCTGGATCATCCTTGTTGCCCTCCTCTGAAACCTTTCCAGGCTTGTCTGCATCTTATTTAAACTGTGGTGCCCAGAATGAGACACAATACTTCAGATGAGGCATAACCTCATAACTAGAACTACACATGATTTGGAAGTGATACTTTCCATAATGCAGCCCAAAAGAACATTTGGCTTTTTGCAGCCACATCACTCCTATTCAGCATGTGACCTACAATTTGGATTTGTTGGTTTCATTGCTATGCCAATTAATTCTGGGCATGATACTCACATTTCCCAGGCAAAGCAAGATCAGAATCAATTTTTGCATTAATGTGAAAGAAGCACCCATTCCACCCAGCTTACCAGCTGACTTTTGGTCCTGACACCGTACATGTTTTATTCTCTGGATTCAGTGCATCTG
Source organism: Varanus komodoensis (assembly GCF_004798865.1). Taxonomy (NCBI): domain Eukaryota; kingdom Metazoa; phylum Chordata; class Lepidosauria; order Squamata; family Varanidae; genus Varanus; species Varanus komodoensis. The sequence continues at coordinate 492,052 of NW_025336624.1, forward strand.
GCATGAGCACCTGGGCTTTGACTGTCACCACCGGCTGAGCCCTGAGGTGTACAACCACCACACACAAAATACAAAAACAGAAAGGTGAGACTATGGGTGCTTCCAAGGACAGGAGCCCTTGTCTTATCAATCTTAAGGCAGGTTTGCATGCCTACTTAATTCACTGATATCCCAGATTTCTTTCTTAAAAGATTCCCCACCACCAGCACAGAAAATGGTGGTAGAAATGGCTGAAAAACACAAGGGAACCCCAAATAGATGGTGATGTCATGTGGACTCCCAGTGAAATTCTGTGACTGAGGCAGGGTGATTACCCAATCAAAACTTTGTCTGGAAGCACCTCAAGAGGTAAGCTGCTCTCTGGATGGTCATTTGGGCTTCCCAGGGTTGTGAGACCTTCGACTCCTGCCCCAAAGTCCAGTCTGTGGCACTGCATTCACTCACCTGTAGACAGCCACTTTGCTTGCTCTGTAAGCGCCAACCAGCACATCTGTGAGGGAATCAAGATGAAAAGTGCTAGCAAAATGAAGTCTTCAATGTCCTACCACCTGCCCTCTCAGAGCCCCCATGGGACTCACTGCAGTGGTTTGATTGGCAACTGGCCTAAGCTTTGCAAAAACAACCTTATACAAAAGGAAAGGCTTTTCCATGACCTCGTGTGCCCTGATCATTCAAAGAAAGCTTGCAAAATGGGACCAGTTTAGACTTCTGCTTCTTTGCATGCCTACTTAATTCAAGCAGATGGTGCTACACAGCCAGATCTTGCCTTACCAGGATATCCATTGGCATCAATGTCGGAGCCTCCACGAATGGCAAAACCAAAGCCAGCGGGCCCGGAGAAGGGATTCTCAAGGATCTGGTCTGGGGATATACTCAGGCCCTCAGTACGCCCACAGTAGATATATACACGGCCACCTTCTTCTTGGCCAGCAAAAGGGGCTCCTACGGCTATATCTAGGAAGGCAAATTGTAATGTTAAATGAGGTGAATAATCCATTTAGCCATCAACATTGTTACATGGGGATGGGGATGGGGAGCTGCAGGGCAGTCTCCCATTCACAGATGGGTCAGACTGAAAGGAACAAGCTTCTAAGAGCAGGACAAGGACTGGGAATGGCACCAAGAGTTCCCTGGCTGCTCCTGCATTCAGCTCTGGAAGGGAGCTGGCATCTAACCAAGTTGGGGAAAGGAAGGGCTGGTGGTCAGAAGGAACAGGGAACTGCCCTTCTTCATGGTCAGAAAAAGTCCAACCTGATGCCCTCTGTTAAGTTTGATTTGTTAACACAAGAAATGCTTCAGCCTAACCTTGGAACAGATAGAGGGAATTTGAGCATGTGCAGCAGTCATTTCTCCCTCCACCAAACCCTGAACAGTATGGTGTCAGTGAGAGAAGAAAGGGCCTCCTCACGTGTTCAGGTGCACTCTTCTTATCACCCTACCTTTCCCAAGGGTGGAACCTAGTACTGGAAACAGATTCTGGGCAATGACGTAATGAAGGTCTGCTTGTCATTTCTTCAGCACTGGGTGGGGGAGTGGGGAACGAAAAAGAAGCTTGGTTTGGAAGGGACTGAGGAGGCCTCCTTTTCATATTTCCCCACCAGTGTATCCATCCTGGTTCGTGTCACCCAGAGGAGCAATGGCCATGCCAAATCGCCCATAGACATCGGTGCCTGTCAGGGTCTGCCAGGGAGTGCTGTAAGCATGGCGGGTCTTTTGCTGCAGGTACAGGTAAACTCTTCCCACTTCGTAGAGTTTGCGGTCAGCCCGGCGCTCTAGAAAGAGAGGGGCCCCCACAAGAATGTCGTCTTTCCTGGATGTGCAAGAGAGAGGCAGGAAGTTCTCTTAGAGCTGTTACCAGGACAGTAGAAGCAGTAGTAGTAGTAGTAATAATTAACCATTAAATTTATATAAAGATGTAAAATTTCTGGAAATGTTGAAGCTACAGAAGAAAACCTTTTCTTCCAGAAAAGAATGGAAATTATTGGAAAAATTGAAAAAAATGCTATATTAATATCCTTTACAAATTGAAAGTCATTTTGTTACTTTAGGAATGTAAAATGTAGCATGTATATGTTTTTGCCTAAAGTGGTCATGTTTGGAATATTAAAAATACAGTTTATTCAGACAATTATTGCAATCAGAGTTTACTCTGTATATGTATGTGTCTTCCTGAAATGTAAGGAACCTCTTTGGTTTTGCCACTTCATGAGAAGCAGTCAATAAAACAAAACTCAGGTATGTCATATAAAGGCAGCAACAACTCTCTTCCAAAGTATTTCCACCTCTTCACCTTCATTGTTCCATAACTTAGCACAAAGTTTAAGGACTTTGTTACTGACGAAATCAAAGATTTCAAGGGGCTTTCAACAGTCTTTTGCTGTTGCTCCTCCCTGTCCTGTGCCCCATTCCGTATCCCCTCCATGCTTCCTCCCGCTGATGTCGCTATACTCACCTCTTGCATGCCTACATAAAAATAAGGGGTGTATGCAAACCCAAGGGACAGGCGGACAAAACCCAAACCCTATACTTAAAGCTGGGTGGGGAAGACAAGACTGAAGCTTGGACTGTCTGCAAAGCTGCTCCAGAAATCCGAGCCAACTGCAGTGCTCCCTGCCCTAGCCTTACCCGTCTCCATTGACATCCGCAACCGCAACTGTATGCCCAAAGTATGATGCGATCTGCACGAGGAAAGAAATTTAAAAAATAAGGTGTAATAAGAATGTTTTATTATTTATTTATCTGAATTAAACTGGGGCCCAAGGCCTATTGTATTTTGGCTTATGAGAAGAAAATAGGCAGGTCCTCAATAGCTTATTGCCACCAATTTGCAAGACACTTTGCAGACAACTTTGCTCCTACCTGCACCAGCCTGGATGCCACAGTTAATAGACTTCCAATGATTATAACTCTGGTCCCTGCTTGTCTAATTATAATGCGTACTTTTCTATGTAGGGACTGGATCCTTGGAGAAATGATGCCTACCAGTTGTGTGCTAGAGAGACAAGCCAAGTGGTTAAGGCAGAAAGTTTATCCCTTTTGTTAAGGTGTGATTTCATCTTGCCTTAAATAGAGGCAGGCACTTGTTTTAAAAAAAAAATCCTTCATGAATCCCACCATATTGGGTAATTTTAGACCAGAATAGAGCATTGCATTCCTGGGCTGGTGTTTGTGGTGACTTCTGGATGAGATGGATTGTGTAGACCCATTTCAACCTGGGTGCTACCCTCGTTGCAGGAGGAAGGCCGCTTTGGACATCTTGCTGGATGATCTGAGCCAGGAATTTAGCAGGATGAGTTTGAGTTCGGCAGCCACTCAAGGGCTTAAGGCCTGGCTGTACGAATTGATCCCAGTAAATTAGAGTTGCAGTTGCCATGGGAAAACTGCCCTTCCTCCAAAAGGTGATACCAGGTGGTGGTTAGCACCTGAGTGGCTAAAGGGGACCTACTCAGTTGTCGGGGTGGGCAAGATAAAGAGGCCCAAGTAACTCAGCAAGTTGTCTCCATCTGGTGATGCCAACCAATCTGCTGCAGTGGCAAATGAGGTCCTGGTGAGACGATTGCCCTGCTGGGGACCCCCTTGCTCTGATAATGTACAGGGTAGGTTAGGTAGTCGATCATTTCTATGCTTAAGGGTTCTGTGTAACTTTCTCCAACTCCTCTTTTCCCTTTCCCTGTCTATTTTTTTTAAATAAACCCCTTATTACTTCTATCTTGGTGTGTAGCTTTTTCTAGTTAACTTCAGTGCTAGTTTCAGTGCCTTTGGGCCAAGTGGCTTGCTACTGAGTCTTGTTTCAGACTGGGGGACTGGAATAGCAAGAAGCAGTATGCATCCTTATTCCTGCCACCCCCATTTTTATCTGTGAGGCTCAAGTGTCCCCTAAACTGAGCTGTGATGAAGATTTGGGGTGCTGGCAGATGACTGAGCCACTGCCTCCCCTGGAGAGAGGTGGGAACAGATTCCTTCTTCCCTTCAAAGGGATGATGCCAACCATCCTTCGGGGAAAGCTGTCATGGACTAATGGGCAAGGTGTTGATCATCAGCACTGCCTTCGAAATCCACCCCATCAGGAATTACTGAAACCACTGCAAAGCATGCTCTCTAGTCACACTACAGCCAGGCAGCCCAGAAATATAGCATAGCCATCGGTATGGAAAGGTAGTGAGAGATCAACAGGATTGACAGGAGTGTATTAACGCAATCTAGTTCCCAGCAAAAGTTGTTTCCATCCCATGGCTGGACTCCAAACCAGACTGAAATGAATCTAAGTAATCTGTGTCATCAAGAAAATGTGGAGTTGCAATATCACCAGGCTCAGGAAAATCCCTCTGAAAACAAAAATAAAACAAATCTTCCCAAAAGTGGGAAACAAATGCAAAGTAAACTACTCTGCTAATGAGTACAATTGCACTCATGATCAGGATCTATGCTGAGGCTCTGCTGCAAAGGCCCATGAGATGCATGCCAGGAGTAGATAGGAGGGTCAGGAGAGAAACCAAGAATGGCAAACCGCAGAATGCCTCATCCTCTGCTTAGCACAGCAAGTGAGCAGCGACATTTTCAGCATGGCTTACTGTGGCATGCATGCAATGCAGGGTGGGAGGAAGGAGAGGCGGGGCCCAGGGGGCTCAAAGGATTGTTACCTGCTCACTGGGGATGGTCCACAGAATATGGAAGGTATTCTTCCAGCTGAGAATTTCCACCTATGATGGGTTGCAAGGACAAAGAGTCGGGAAATGTAAGAAAATATCCCTGGTGTTAATCCCGCTCCTCATACTTCTCAGGAAACTGAAATACACAGAATAGCAACCATCCCTTTCCCATACCAATGCACCCCTTTCTGTAACTGATGCAAAGGTCCAGCTCCAGAATATGCGTGCTAGTAATACAGGTAATACGGCTTCTGAGCACATTCAGAGTATCCTCCTACACTGACAATGCCAATTTGTTTGGGATTAGTTGGAAAGTGTGAGAGCCCATGCAGGCTTGCGCTTCTGTACCTTTTATATCTGAAGCTGAGTACTTTACGTTACTCATTCTAGATGTGCAAGTAAAGGCAGATGGGAGCTCCTCTGCCCGAGTTCTTGTACTTGTACTCACCGCTCCTTGTGTTTGGCTCTTGTTAGGGGTACCCACCACATACTCTGCAAACAGAAGATCCATTTCAGGTTGTGAAACCCCCAATAGGATGAGTTCTTCACACTCCAGACCTTAGCGCTGAGCTCTAGGGTGGCCCAAGCTGCTGGGGTTTGTTGCATGTGTTGAGATACTGGGGCTGAGAAGAGTCAACCCCAACAACATCACCTATAGGAATGGGACTGCTGAAAGAGCTGAAACTACCTGCCCCTGGCTGCAAGCAACCAATAGCACATTCCTTTTGCTGTTAAGTTTACAGCTTACTGGGTGACTTTGGGCCTGTCCTAATCTCAGCCTAACCTACCTCACAGGGTTGTTGGGAGAATAAGATTGAAAGGAGGAGTAGGGTTATAGAAATAGTCTTGAGTTCCTTAAAGCAAAAAGGTAGATACAACTATAATACATACATACAGCAGTCCTGCAAAATATGTTAGAATTAGTATTCCAGTCTTACAGACAGGGGATCTGGGTTGCAGAGGTCACAAAGTCAGTGCATGGCTAAGTTACAGCTCAAATTCATGGCACAAATAGCACACAATTAACAGAGAGGTAGTGAATTAGGGAAATCTGGTTCACTGGAACTTGACAGATTTCCTGCCTGCTTCCAATCCAGTGACCAGTGATCAGAAGTGGACTTCTGTTTCATTTGTGCTAATGAAATTTGTCCAATAAGCATCTAAAAACCATATGAATCTAGTGCTGTTTGTGCAAAATCAGCCAATTATACACATAACCACCTGAAAACCATGTGACTCTACTGTAATTTGCACAAAACTGACAATGTTGGGTTAGAAGGATAGGAGAAAGAAAAGCATTGCCTTTCTCATGGGGGGAGGGGAGGTCATGTGGCTCTTTTGCATTTCCAGGTGAGGTGGGAAAGAAAAGGGACAAGCTCCTTTTGTCTATGGCATTAGCCCTTTCCTTCCCACCTAGGTTAGCAGGCAGGACCATCCAATGTTAATGCAGGCAATGTTACACATGTGTATGGGATGATTTGACACATGTGCTAGAGCCACATGGTTTTGGCCTAATTTGTGCAAATGTCATTAGCAGTTGGCAATGCAGATTGCAGCCTGTTGTAAAGATGGAAGTCTCTGAGCTGGCTCAGCTTGTACCATGGCAAGCTGGTACTGGTGTAGAGTTAACAGATGAGTCTGGGGGGCAGAACCATGAAAATTTGTCCAATTTTCATGCCCCTATTGGATTACTCACACATTCCTTTAGTCAATTGTTGCTAAAGAGCTAAAAGAGCAAGGGTCTTGCAAAGCCTGTGCTCACTTCAAATAACTGCTCTAGTTGAAGAACGTGTTGCCTTACCTGGTGATTCAGGGTCTTCATTAAATTCCCCGAAAGCCACGGAATACCCTGCAGAAGGATGATTGGAGGGTTCAGTGCCAGAATGTCCTTGGTGTAAAGCACACACCTGCTAACTTCAAGGACGACTATTCAGTATATCTTCCATCTTTCCTGGAAATCAAATGGACTCACAGTGATAATTCAGGATTGCATTGCAAATGCAAACCAGTCATAAATAGGCTTAGCAACCATAGCATCATGGGAATTCTCATGCATTTGCATTTTCAAGGCCTTTGCATGGAATCATCCTGGACCACCTTATTCCATCCCCATTGCCCTATCATAGCAGGCCCTACTACTTAACCCACCCCAACTGATGCCTTTGCCTTATGTGTGGTGCATGCCCTCAAGAGTTTCAGGGTCAGTGTACACACGCCAGAACAAAGTCAAAGGAAGTAGAATTCAGCATTTTGAGAATCTCAGCTTTAAGATGCATCTGCTCTGAGCAATGTGGATGCTTTGCAAGTGTGGCAGATACATCTGAATTAATGCATGCATGGGTATTTACTATACATGTAAATGAAATTAAATGAAAATGTTTGGGAGGGAGCTGATTGAAGCAGGCACATTTTTTGCTTCCCAGAATTTGTTTTCTCTCCCATCTGGATGCCACTTGAAATAGGGCAGTAACTAAAGGAATGACTTTTCCTAGCAGTCAGGACAGATACTCCCATAATAAAGTGGGGAATCATTTTTCTATTCAGGGCCACATTTCCTCAGGAGAGATCTGCCAGGGAGCACACGGCAGAGGTAGGTGGGGCAAGGTGGCAGCAGACAAGGTGCTGGGAGAGGGACAGATTGCTTTTGCCAGAGATCTGGATTCCTGGCTTGGACAGAGCTTTTGAAATTAGGCAGAGGGCCCCATGTGGTTCTGGGGCTGCAGGTTGCCCACCCCTAGTCTCCCAGCACTAGTTGGAGAAGGGGAACAACTGCATCAAGGTGGCATGAGGAAGCAAGCCAGGGGCTCTATTTGTGGAAGATTCTCCTTAGATTACAGAACAGTGTCTAAATATAATTTGCTGTTATGATGAACCCTAAAGAATACCTCCAAGCAGCAAAGAGATTCCACCTAAAATTTTGTCTGTCAAGTTCTGGCAGTAAACATGATATGTATTTTCTTCACTGATCTTCGTAAAATTAATAACATTTAACAAAAATTAAAAGGGATAGGTTAACTTCCTTCCTACATTCGTGAACCATTGCCCTGCTCATTTAGACTCCTGGTAAGTTGCCCCTCCCTTAGCTCCTCCAGGGTTGTGAAAGATGCTTGCAGGCTCACCCTGGTATGTATCTTCATAATCGGAATACATGGAATCTTTTGTGACTTGCTGCGGTTGCACTGTCCACAAAAGGGTAGGGGTCTGAGGAAAGCTTGCTCTGATTGCTGACATATTGACTGAATAGATCAGACCTGGAAGAAAAACAACCTGGTGTAGTGTAGAGAGGAGGAGCAGGAGGATCACGCAAGGTATCCTGAGCCCCTTGGAAGAAAATGGAGGGACAGGAGTACAATAAATAGACAAATAAATAAGCAAGCAACCCAAGGATAACAGTTCCCGAGGGTAAGACGGTTGGGAAGAGACAGGCAAAAGAGGAAAGGTAAAATATTCACCTCACCTACCCCATGGCAAAAACAATGAAATGACAAACAATTGACTGCCCTTGTAACGATAACACAAATTCTGCCGGACTCACCAGGCTTCCCTGCAGAGAAACCACTGCAGCCAGCAAAGACTGACTGCATTTCCCGCCCTGCTTCCTTCCCACCACACATTTGAAAACGTCAGAAGGACCGTGCTGGATTTGAACAAAGGTTCTCAGTTTCACCCCTCTGCTCCCCCGTGAAGCAGGTCACCAGGTGTGTCTAGGAAGCCCACAGGCAGGGCACGGCTGAGACAGCACACTCCTACCGCAGCTGGTACCGGCAGGCAGGCTGCCCCCGGTCCTGGCAGAGGCACCTAGCCATCTGGACTGGTAGCCATCTGATAATCTGCTCCTCCTCGCATGTGTCTCATCCCCATTTAAAGCCATCCAAGTTGGTGGCCATCACTAATCTTGCGGCAATAAATTATATTGTCCACACTCCATTAGAATGAATACTTCCTTTTATCGCTGACTCTTTCACCGATCAGCTCCATGGGATGATCCCCAGGGACTAGTATCATGAGAAGTTGCAGGGAGACTACTTTCTCCCCACTTTCTCCACATCATGCATAATTTTATACACCTCAACCAGCCTCTTAACAGTTTTCTAAACTTAACAGCCTCTAATAGTGTAACCTTTCCTTACAGAGGAGTGACTCCTGCCCCTTGATGACTTAGGTTGTTCATTCCCACACTACTTTTAGCTCTTCTTAGAGGTGCAGCGAGAGAACTGTCCACACTGTGCACTATTCCAGGCGTGGCCACATTGTTGGTGTTTGTGGTCTGTTGGGCAAGTCACTTACCTCCAAAATAATAACCACCAGGTGCCCCAAGCAGCACTCTTCCAGTCTGTGGGGAGAAGGGATGAGGTCAAGGCAAACAAAACTAAGCTGCAGGTGCAGAAGACGAGCAGTTGCATGGACATTACAACCACAAAGAGCCTCGGGAAGTAGTGTGCCAGTTTCACACACACCTTTACAATAATGGGAAAGCAAACACCGGCCTCTATCTGCCTTAATTAAATATGCATCATTTGCTCTGAATACTCAGAGACGACTTTTGCGTAACACCAACGCTGTTGCCACCATTTGTCCAGCGCTTGCTCCAAGGAAAGCCACAACCTTTTTGGGTATGTGTTGAATAACCAAGCTATTCGATATCTAGAAACAGTTACCCCTGAGCTACAACAGCCCACACCATCCCTTTAACAGCTGTTTTTTTCTCTGCATTCTCTTGGATCTTCCAATGGTGACTACATTGGCACTAACATTCAGTAGTGAAGGTGTTAACCTGGCACTGCAAGCTGTAAATAATTTTGCTAACAAGAGATGACACTGCAAACTAAAGGTGCTAATTTGGTTTCGAATGACTGAATAGTCTGGATGAGTGTTTGGGGATTGCCTAACCCCCAAACACACAAATGTGTGTTTACAAAGACACATATTGCTGACCCAGACACATGAGCAAGAAAACTCTGACATTGTGATTTTATAATTAATAATTGTGAGGTTATAATACTTCTAACTAAGGCTTTAGAGGGCTGCTTTGAAAGAAAATGGGAGAAACTAGCTAGCTTGCTTACTTCCACATGCTCATACAAGCCAGGCAGTGGTGCTGCTTGTGCTAAAATCCAGGGCCCTGGAATGAACCCTTCCATAACTAAAAAGCCAAAGGTAAGCCAAAGGTAATGAGGTCATTAGTGCCCCAAGAGCAAACTAAATAAAAGGATTTTTTATTCCTTTAGTCATGATGATGCTATGGTTCAAGTGAACTGAACGCAGAAGCACATGGAAAGCATGGAAAGGTAGAAGGCGAGGAAGAGAGAATCTTAATTGTGTGTCCCTGGATCTACAATGAGCTCACTGCACCACTGTATCTATGGGTTGTTGGATCCTGTAAAGCATCTATGTTTATCACTACCCTGCTGTCCTGCAAAACTCACATCAGAGATGGCAAGGCTGAATCCAATTTCACAGTAGCGTCTGTCATTTACTGATTGAAAGGAAACAAACAAGAAAACAAATTTATTGATTATAAGAGGGTGGGTTTTTCTTACAGAGATAATGGAATATCCATAAGCCAACCAAATTTCATGTCTAATGCTCTGAACCAGATTCCAAAATGCTTCTCTCCTATGCATTTTAAAGCTATTTTAAAAACCCAAAGTTTAATATTATTATTACTTAAACATTTAATATCAAAATGGGAAATAATTTAGCTGTTCCTTTAGGATCATAGAGTGCCAAGTCAGACCACCTGTCCATCTAGTTCAATATTGTGGTCAAACATGTAACAGCAAGCAGAAAACTGCTCAGAATCAAGTTGCATAAATCAGGTGCAGCATGCAAGCAGGCTTGGTAACCCAGAAAGCTGAAGTGAAGTGTAATTCATCAGCTTTTCCAAGGCAAAGGCTGTGAGGCCTGGCCCATGGCTTTTCACTGTTCTTCCTTTTGCCACCTCATACATACTGTACTCACCAAATAATGTTGAAATGTAAACTGAATGTATCTTGTTGTCACGGCATGGGGAATATTCACTGAAATGCTGCAGGCCTTCTGTGGCCAAGAAACAGCTGCCAACAGGGGTCTTTGTGGCCTCCTTTGTGCCACTAATGTAATTCCAGTGTTGGAAAGGGGCACAAGTCTGGCAGGATAAAAATGTCGGGGAAGATGCTGTATCATTAACAATCCCAAAACTTTCAGGATACACAGACATTGCAGAGCAAAATAATTAGATATGGATCTGGGTGAGGTGCAAATCAGAGATCTCAGTAGTGGCAGAGCAATATTGTCAAGCCAAACTCATAGGTCAATTCTTTAAAAGAAAATAAAAATAACCTTGTGCACACCTTTCTTTCCAAGGCCCCATTTTCTACAGGGGGCTGCACATGCACCCATGGATGGCCAGAACGATGTAGAACCCTCAAGCAATCTGTACCCACCATGTTCACACTGTACATACTGCATGTGGGCTTTTCAGTTTTGTACACATCATCTTTGCACGGTCCATATTGCAGTGGAGTTCAAACAGGAGGTGAACAGTAGGAGGTTGGGAGCAATGCCAATGGGCACAACTCTGATTTGCTCTCCTTGTATTCATGTTAATCGGTTATGAATACCCATAGACAGCTTTTGCTGCTGTTAGAACAGAGGTTTACATTGTCTCCCCCTCAAATCTCAAAGCTGGGAACATACAAAGCATGCAGGGACTGCAGATTTTAACTGGAACAAGCCAGGCAATGGTGCAAGGAACCCTTTGGTGAGTTCCCCTAAGTAAACCTATGGATATATGTGGGAACTGTACAAGCGAGTTTCAATGCAAGTCTGGACAGCTCATAGCCTGGGTGCCTTCTCTGCAGTGGCACCCAGACTATGGAACATGCTGCCCAGAGAGGACTGCCTGGAACCAACTCTTTTTGGCACCAGGTGAAGACCTGTTTATTTAACCTTCATTTTAACAACTAATACTATTTTATTAATACAAAGTATTAATTTGTATACAATTGCATTTATATTTTTTACTTTTTTATTAAGTGAAGATATATTGTGGAATGTTTTTATGTTATTTATAATATTATATTGTTATGCATTTTGGAATTTTATTCGTGTAAGCCGTCCTGAGGCTCTCACAAAGGACAGCATACAAATGTCTTAAATAAATAAAATAATATGTGGGTCATCTTTCCAACTATTCTCAGTAAACATTAGTGCAAATGATGGGAAAATATCCCCAAGCAAACTCTTGCAAGCAGAAGCTGTGTCCAAAATGTCCATTTCCCAGTCATGGATAGCACTGGTTTGGTAGGTCTGGGGATTGCTTCAGCTGATTTGAAGAAAAAGCCCCAATCAATCCTCTGGTACAAAACAGGCATTAATTCAACTCTCCTGTGTATGGTTACCATTGTCCTTTGTGCTGGCAACATCCCTGAAGCCAAGTAAAAGTTTTCTCTCCCCTACAACCCATCCTTGGACCAAGTTTGCATTTTGTTTAAATACCCCCCACCACACCAAGTCAAAAGAAAAATGGCACAAACACAAATGTATCTAATTAAAGAGGAAAATCAGTGACTTTTAGCCAACCTTCCAATTGGCGCTGAATTTTATTTTGCCCTCTACTTCTGAGCTTTTGGACATGATTAGTTTCTGATACCCACCATGATAGTGTCTTTCCAGGTGTTCACAGATGCTCCGAGCCATTGTTTTGACTTAAAGGTTTTCATAGTAATCGGACCAAGTTTTTCTGTTTGATCACCTGGTTAATGATGGTTGAATAGAAGAAGCAATAACCAAGTAAATAAGAATAAGAAGGCAGACATTACAGACTCATAAAAGATGTTTCCCTCAATCCATCTAACTTTGCTTCAGAGCATGGAGACTGAATACCATGCATGACCAAAACCTTTCTCTCAAGCCTGCTTCATTACAGGACTCAATCCAAAGTTCACCCACCCTCTGTAGGAATGTGTCTTTTCCCTATTTTTCCCTTTGCCCAGCATTTTCCCCATTCACTTGAGCTTTTGGCTCACTTAAAGATATCCCTCCCCTCCATCCCACACACACAAATTTCCCCATCTCAAAGCCTTGCCAGCTTGCTCCTTAAATTTTCCATTTCCTTGTGATGTCTAGTGACACCATATCTATATGGTATGGCCAAGCATGCATGGTCATTGGGGTTTCCTTTGGGAGGAGTGGAAAAAAGCCACCCAAAGAGAGTCTGCTGGGGGTGTACAATCAAAAGAACATTCACAGTGTGTTCAGGCATACAGGAAATGAATGCAGCACGTTGGCAGTCCCCAAAGGGACTACAAAGATAGTCTGTATAAGATGCTTTTACTGCCTGTTAGTAACTACATATAGTAACTAACAGGAAGTGGGATCACGTACACAGTTTGCAGGCACATTAGAGTAAAACAAAAGAGATTGAATGGGCTTGGGGCATCACAATACAGAAAGGCAGACATTGGCATGTCTAAGATGTGCCCCAAAAGGCAGGCCTTTCAGGATGGGCCATCAGCATATCTAAGGTACACTGCAAGCAAGACTTGCAGCATAGATTCCTGATCAGGTCAGGAATCCCATCTTAAGTCTAAAGCTGTTCTTACTGTGCCAGGCTTTTAGCAGCCATATTATGGCAGAGCTTTCACTCATTTTGCCCTGACACCCTGTATCTGATGAGGTGTGTGGCAAGAATACATGAACATTGACCATTCCAATGCAGTCACAGTTCCTACACGTGTCTTTTAAAGCAGGGATATAATTGCAGCGATTAAGCACATCCACGTGTGCAGAGATCAGGTGCGTGCAGCTTGCATGTTAGCATGATTTTTGGAATGGCTCACACATCCCTGTCTGATTGATCCTGGGAGTAAGGCTGGCCCTCGCTGCCAGACTGGACGAATGAGACCGAGAAATAATGAAAAGCACTCACCAAGGGTGTCAAACAAAAGGGGAGTGCACTTGCTGCCACTGGCCACCCAGGGGCACAGGTAGACGGACCCTGCCTCAGTCACAAGAGGCTGTGAGGTGTTGGCTCGGGGTGCCCCCACAACCACATTCATCCTAGAGGGAAAAGCAGGGTCAGTTGTCAAATGAAGACTGCCTACACCTGGCCATGGAGATGCCACAGTTCTGGATAGACGGGGCTTCTGGTGGTGGGGAGGGGAAAGATTTTTGCTTTGTTGCGACATCCAGTCAAACAGGATGAATATTCCTAATGCATCTCCTGTATCCAGCTGCACTCTGATAACTGCCCACAACTCAGCCTCAGCATGATTTCTGGACTTTTACAAGTTTGGGGAACTATTCAAAACAGCTTAGGGCCTGGATATCTAAAGGAATGCCTCCTCCCATCAGACCCAGACCCAAAGATCATCTACAGAGGTCTTTCTGTGTGACCCACCATTAAAAGAAGGAAGGAAGGAAGGAAGGAAGGAGGCTACGAGGGGAAGGGCCTTCTCAGTTGTGGCACCCTGGCTATGGAACCAACTTCCCAGGAAGGTGTACCTGGTGTTGATAGTGTACACTTTTTGGCATCAGGTTGAAACCTTTTAATTCTCCTTTTATTTCAATTATTGGATAGATTATTATTATATATTGGCTTTTGCTCAGATGATGATTGATTGATTGCTGTGGATTAGTGTGTGTTATTATTTTATTTTTTCCTGCTGTTGCTATGATTTGAATTGCAGTTATTACTATGGATATCTTGTTGTAATAATGTTTTATGCTGTAATCTGTTAACCATTCTGAGAGCATTTGCTATAGAACAGTCTGCAAAAACATTAAATAAATAAATAATGGTTATTTTGTTTTTTTATATTTTATTATGAAGGAGGAAATACAGTATGTATTTTCTGTCACAGGTCTCGATATTTTTAGGAATGTCTCTGTTTGAATCTAAGACCCGGGAATGATGTGGAATGTCAAACAATACATCTCATTTAAAATAAAAACAGGTCTTCCAGAAACATGCACCTTGCACATTTGACTCATTTGCAAACACAATTTCATTTTAAATGTAGCATATGTTCATGCATAATTATGCCATTATCTAAAGTAAAGGCCGATTTTATTAACAAAGGGCACACAGAAAAATTGGTGAATGGTTCCAGGAGAACAAAAGCTTTCATGGACAGAAAGAGATTTAGTGCCATGATGAACAACTTGGTTGTGCGCATATGCAAGCTTGAGAATTATTAGGAGAATTTAAAATATTTTTTTAAACTTCTATATCATCCCCAGTTGCCAAAGCTCTCACAACAGTTTACAAAAATCCATTAAAATACAATCTAAAATATACCACATTATAAAACGTTAGGGAAAAAGTTCCCATACAAAATTTTAAAACCACATTTCAAATGCATATAAAATCCTAATCACTGAAACCTGATTGAATCTGATTAAACAACTAACAAAGCCCCAGTAAATTAATTAAATGCCCTGAAGTAGAGGACAATCTTAACCTGGAGCCGAAAATATAATGAGGTTGGCACCAGTGTGTTCCATAATTGTTCCATAATTGGGGGCCACCACTGAAAAGCCCCTTCTTCTAGTTGCCACCAACTGAGCCTCCCTTGGAGTTGACAGTCAGAGACAGACCCAGAGGTTGTCTGTAGTATCCCGGTAAATGGTGATTGGGAAAGTAATTCTGTCAGGCATTGCGGCCCCAGGCTGTGTAGGACTTTATAGGTTAAAACCAGCACCTTGAATTGTGCTCAGAAAGATACAGGCAGCCTAGGCAAGCAGGCCAGAATTCAGACCTTCCGGTCTCTCTTATTAGCCTGGCTGCTGCGTTTCACACAAGCTGCAGCTTCTGAACAGCATTCAAGGGCAACCCCCCATAGAGTGCATTAATTTTAAAGATACAAAACAATGGTAATAAATAATACAGATAAACAATAAAATATTTTAACCCTGTCTATAGTAAGTGAAGTGGAAGCTCCCACTGAATTCAAGATGATAATAATGATGAACATTAATTATATTTCTGTATCACCCAATAGCCGCAGCTTTCTGGGTAGTTCACAATGGCAGATAAAATACTATAGAAATACAATTCAAAATAGGAAGTAACGTAAAGTATCCTTTTTTACAAAAAACAATACAGTATTTAAAAGCCAAACTGAAAAACAAATTTAAACAGCTACAATAGCTTGCTCAAATAAAGTCACAGGCCTGGAGTTGCCATAAATCCCAATAGATTAGTAAACTCGTTAGTAAGCTCTGAAAACATATCCCAGTTGCTACCAGGAGGGCCTCAGTTGCCGCTTGTCCCACTCACAAGGAGACAAGGCCGTTCTTGTGGCCATTAGCTGAGCTTCCCTTGGGGCGGCCCAGAGGCAGCCCCAGATCATGATCCCAGCGTATGGTAGTCTGAGGTTGGGAGAGGCATTCCATTGGGTACTGTGGTCCCAAGCAGTGTACGGCTTGATTAGATTAAAAGCAGCACCTTGAATTGGCTTGGAAGCATACGGGCAGCCAAGGCAAGTAGGCCAGAATTGCTGCTATGGGTTCAGATCTTCTGGTCCCTCTTATTAATTGGGCTGCCGCACTTTGCATAAGCTGCAGCTTCTAAACAGCCTTCAAGGACAGCCCCAGATAGAATGCATTGTGGTAGTCTAGCTTAGAGAGTCCCATAGTGCAGACTGCAGAAAGGAGACTGTTCCTGTGTGGATAGGGGCAGAGCAGGGGCTGAAGCTGGCAGAAGACACTCTGTTTCACGGAGGCCACCCGGCTTCAAGTGACAAAAATGAGTCATGGACCTCTGTCCCCCATCCATGAATCTGTCCCTTCAATGGCTGCATGAACCCATCCAGGACAGGCTGAAATATCCTGATTAGCAGACTAGCTAAATGTGGGATAGTGGAACAACTCCCAGGTGGATCCACAGTTGGCTGCAGAATCAATCTCAAAGAGTGCTCATCAGTGGCACCTTCTCAAACTGAGGAGTAATAATGAGTGGGGTACCACAGGGTTAGTCCTGGGCCCAGAGCTCTTCAACATTTTAATTAATGATTTGGATGAAGAAGTGCAGGACACAATTATCAAATTCGCTGATGACACAAAACTGTGTGGGATAGTTAATACCCTGGAAGACAGAAATAAAGTTCAACGTGATCTTGATAAGTTGTAGCACTGGGCTGAAAGCAACAAAATGAAATTCATTAGAGACAAATGTCAAGTTTTGCACCTAGGAAAAAGAAACCAAATGTATTACAAGATCCCACCAAGTCTCTGTTAAGTTTACTGGATCTATATACTCCCTTGAAGCCAAGCACCCCAACTCTCCCATCTTAGCATGGGCACAGATGGTGCTCTGTACATGCATGTCTCTCTTAAGTTATCTCTGGCATATGCATTTTCTTTTGAGGCCTCTAGGCTTCTTTGAGTAGCTGCACTATTTCATCATGTTTATTTTCTCCCAATTCCTACTGAATTTCCCCCTTCGTTCCCTAAGGATAATTCAACCAGTACTGGATGGTTCCCTCAACACTGCCACCCTTTTTGCATTAAGCATCAGGGGTCTGATACGAGTGCAACAGCTCCCTCCTGCCCAAGTTCCCCAGCAAGTGGCACACACAGGTACACTGCTTCTGATACTGGGGATAGCATATAGCCATGAGGACTAGTAGCCATTAATAGTTTTCTCCTCTATGAATTGGTCCAGTCTGTTTGTAAAGTGATCCTAATGGGTGGCCATCATTTTACCTTGTGGAAACAAATGCCATAGTCTCCCTCTGGGAAAGGGACGATAGTGTCTCCCAATTTACTTTCTCTGTACCATGCATAGTTTTGTACTCCTCAATCATGTCTGCCCTTAATTGTTTTTAAAGCTTAACTATCTCAACCATTATAACCATTCTCCATACTCCAACCCCTGGATCATTCTATTTGCTCTTTTCTGCACTTTTTCCAACACTGTGATATGCTTTTTTAGGTGTGGCCACCAGAACTGTACACAGTATTTTAAGCACTGAGCACCACAGATTTGTACAAGGAAAGTCTGATTCTAACAGTTTTATATTTAATTTCTTCCCTAATTATTCTTAGTATGGTGCTTTCCTTTTTAATAGTAGTGACACACTGGGTCAGCCCTTTCTTGGTCAAATAGAAGTAGCTCAGATTCCATCTGTTTATATTTGAAAGTGGTTTTGTTTGTTGCCTCCATGTAAGGAAATCTGCGTTTCCTTATACTTGCTTCTTGGTTAAGCAAGCATATTCCTTAAGGTGCCAATCTTTAGGACACATAATGCTCAGTGTTAAAAGATCACCACTGGATTGCATTTACATCCTACTTTTGCTCCTCTAGCAAAGAACCCAAGCCAGCTTGTGTGGTTCTGCTTTTCTCTATTCTGTCCTTACAACCCTGTGAGTAAGTTGGGTTGAGAGGCAGTGACTGGCCCAAAATCACCCAGTGGGCTTCATGGGTGGCTGGGGACCAGAACCCAGAACTCCTGAGTCCCAGTTCTGCACTCTTAACCACTATACCACACTGAAGATCTCTTGGGAGCTGCATGCTTAAAGATGCATACAGGATCAGGCATATATCCATGTGAAAACGGGGACTTGATAGCCCTGTTTCTGTGGCATCTCGCTTGCCATTTCCAAGAGACAGGTCTTTGTTGTCCCAAATTGCCTGTTCCCATCTTCTGCAGTGGAGTGTCCTGATGTGGCACCATCCCAATCCCCATACACAATACGGTCTTACCTGCCATTCTTGTCCCGGTAGAAATCCAGGGCAAATCCAAAATAACTTCCATTGGCTTCAGAATACACTGTGGGATTGCTCGCTTGGAGGTTGAGGGTCTTCGCTGGGGAAGAGAAGAGCAGGGACACCACCAGAAAGAGCCTGAGAGCTGCAGGTGGCCAGAAGGAGACGAGGCCTCCTGCCATCCTCTGGTTATTTGTATTTCTCCTCCTTCCTAGCTCTGTGCATTCAACATGGGATGTGACTCCTTAAAATGTTTTTTCTGTGCTTATACTAGCCAATCATGACTGATTTCCTCATGTTACTTCCTCCTCCCCACCAACTTTGCTTCAACTGAAGAGGATGCAATTTTTTTAGTGATGCCAGGAACTCTCTAGCAGGAATTCCCAGAAAATGAAATTTATCAGAGGCGTTGCAGGAGTTTCCTGGCATGAACAGCAGTGACACGCTGCTCTAGCATTAAGAATGAGCAGGGTAAAGCCTTCACCAAGGGTGGTGGCGGCACCCCCACTGCCATTTCCCTTACTGCTATGCACACATACAGGCTGTGATCTTCTACTCACACAAAGATTCCTTGGTGAAGCAAGGGGGAGGACTAGATGGCTTCCAAGATCCATTCCAACTTTAACGTTTTATGATTCTTTCAGCAGATATCTTTGGTGCAATCTAGAGACAGATATATAAATCCATGGAATTAGATGCTCCCAACAAGCTACAGCCTCTCCTGGGAAGCCCCTTCACTTAATGGTTTGTGGTTGGATGTGACTGTGCGGTGCCAAAGGAAAACGTGTTTTACATGTTCCGTGGCACTTCCATTTGTCTGCAGCCAAAATGCAATTAGGAAGGCTCACAGTGAGCTAGGTTCAGGAGTTCCTTCATGGTTATATGTGTGGGGCAGGGCAGGAGAGGTCCTTAGACAAGAGGCTAAGAAGCTGCTGCCCTCCTCCCTAGAGCACGGGTCCTCAAACTACAGCCTGCATGCTGGATACGGCCTGCCATGGTCATTTACCCAGCCTGCCTCAGAGCTTTTGGACTCGCGATCTCCAAGCGAGTCTGAAAGCTCTGAGCCAGCACAGGCTTTCTCTGGAACTGAGCAGAGAGCCGGCACATGCACAGTTGCAGGGAGCTGTTACAATTTAGCTCTCCCCCCACCCCCAGCCCCCATTGCACACATGCATTGTCTCTGAATACAGAGCGGGAATACGGAAAGGGAAACAGAAGAGAGGAGGGCGGGAGAGACAAAAACGATTGAAGGTAAGAAAAATATAACTTTTTAATTCTATTTTTAATTATGAGAGCCACGTCGAGCTGCTGCCATGCTACCCCTGTGGCAGGGAGAGGCGGGAGGCACCCTGCTCGGCCATCCACGGCCCTGTCCCTCACCTCCCCTTGCCTCAGAAAGCAGCCCTTACCTCCATCCTCGCGGCCCTCTCCCAGCCGGGGGAGCTGCCCCTGTTGGGAAAATTTGGATAAATCCTGTCAGAAAAACATTGCTTCTGTGTGCTTTTGCATTGTGGAATCAATCCTGTACTACTCCTCAAACCAAGCTAAGTCACTGTTTAAAATGGCATTGGAATTCAGAGTTTACCAGGAAGTATCTTTTGCTAGCCCAGAAGGCTTCATGTGCCCTGGCCATTCAGAATGGTGCATTACTTACGGTCTGAGTCTAGATAAGCTTATGAGTTCATGAATAGTTTCTCAGTAGCTTGAATTTACATGTCTAAGCAGACCTGGAGATGGGTTCAAGTTACTGAACTAAAGTGTCAATACACTGCAATTAGAAATATTGTAATCTCATTGTCTCTGTATGATTGACTGACATTCCTTTATCTGTTCTGTATGTGATGACCTCAGAATCTTATTGTAATGTCTGCATTCTGTCATCAATTGCCCTGTACCTGTGTATGTGACCAGCAGGGTATAAAAATACCCTGTAGTTGTATTGAAGTTTTGCAGCGAGTTCACCTCTGCCTGCCCAGTAATGCATTATTGTGAGTACGGACCCGCAGGGAACCTGGGCCAAACAATAAAGCCACAGATGGTCTGGACTCTTGATCTTTCCCATGAACCCGAGTTTTATTTCCTCCTCACGAATTGAAATTCTGGGATTTTCTGACACCCTTCGCTCGCCTCTCCAGCCTCCCACTCCCACTCCCCCTCCCGGAGCCAGGCAAGCACCTGTGAGGGGACCTTCCTCTGGCTTGGAAGCGGGGTGGCGGCGAGGAGCTGGGAAGGCCTTGACCAAGGCAAGTGCGCCCTCATGGCTCCCCTTCATGTCGTGCTCTCCCGTTCGGCGGGTGGCACAGCGTCATCTTGGGCTTCTGCTGCAGCCCAAGTGAATGGAGCAAACATTTTAAAATTATTTTTAATTCATTTTAATTTTATTTTTATTTTAATTCCTTAACATGCAGTGTGCATAGAAATTCATTCATATTTGTTCAAACTATAGTCCACCCCCTGCAGCAGTCTGAGGGACAGTGAACTGGCCCCCTGTTTAAAAAGTTTGAGGACCTCTGTCCTAGAGCATGAACGTTCCTTTCCTCATAATGTGATGAACAATGCTGATTAGTATGGAAGGGTAGATTTTTAATTTTTTAAAAAAGAAGGGCTGCCTCTGTGTGCTTGTATATTTACCATCAAAAACCATGAGGGAAGAAACAACCAGAGGAGAAACAATTCTCAGAAGTGCCTACATTTACTAAGGCCAAATGTGTTTTGGAAAACAAGTTTTCTTTCCTTATTCTAAAAGCATAACTCAAAATGCACAAAATGACATATATACATCAAAAAATAAAACAAAGACAATCAAATATAGTATAAACAATTAAAAGTTGTATCAAACCATTTTCTTAGAAAAACAAGCAACATAAAAATGCTTCACCTCAAGTTAACTTGCTTGGACATGGGTTTTTTTTTTTTTCCAATTAA
The DNA here is from genome assembly GCF_004798865.1 of Varanus komodoensis. NCBI lineage: Eukaryota > Metazoa > Chordata > Lepidosauria > Squamata > Varanidae > Varanus > Varanus komodoensis. The sequence goes on from NW_025336624.1 coordinate 513,319, forward strand.
GAGGGAACAGGATCTCTCTGCTTTGGCCACAATGACATTAAAATTCTATCCTCTTGTCACAATATTTATTTATTTAGAGGACTTCTATGCTGCCCCATTCGCCGAAGCCTCAGGGAGGCTCACAATCATAAATAAATAACATAAAACAATATAATTTAGCAGTATAACAGTAAAATTTAAGTCTCCCTGGCCAAAGAATAAAATAAATAAATAATATTAACAATTAAAATAACGTTGGAATAAAAAGGTCCGCCTGGCACCGTTATTTGTTTTTCGGCGCCAGGCAGACCTCTCTGGGGAGCGCATTCCATAGATTGGGCGCCACCGCAGAGAAAGCCCT
>NW_025336624.1:513758-542059 GCF_004798865.1 Varanus komodoensis
GGGTCGAGGAGCACTCCCAGGCTGCAGACCTTGTCCCTAAGAGGGAGTGCAACCCCATTCAGGACTAGGTTCAATTCACCTTCCCCGAAGCCCAATCCGCCAACCAACAGGACCTCTGTCTTGTCTGGATTGAGCTTCAGTTTATTGGCCCTCATCCAGCCCATTACCTAAGCCAGGCACCAGTTTAGCACAGCCACTGCCTCACCTGGATTGGTGGAGAACGAGAGGTAGAGCTGGGTATCATCAGCATACTGATGATTCCGCAGCCCACACCTCCTGATGACCTCTCCCAGCGGTTTCATGTAGACGTTAAACAGCAAAGGGGACAAAATGGAACCCTGTGGTACTCCATGGCATAGCTGCCATGGCGCAGAGCCATAGTCCCCCAGCACCACCTTCTGGAATCGGCCATTGAGATAGGAGCGGAACCACTGCAAAGTAGTGCCTCCGACCCCCAATCCTGCTAGCCTATCCAGAAGGATACCATGGTCGATGGTATCGAAAGCCACTGAGAGGTCCAGGAGGACCAACAGGGACGCACTCCCCCTGTCCTTCTCCCTGCACAGCGACCAAGGCAGATTCAGTACCGTACCCGGGTCTGAAGCTGGACTGAAATGGGTACAGATAATCAGTTTCATCCAAGAGTGCTTGGAGTTGTCCTGCCACCACCCACTCCAACACCTTGCCCAGAAACGGGATGTTGGCCACTGGTCTATAATTAGTGGCCATCTCTGGATCCAGTGACGCTTTCTTCAGGACCGGTCGGACTACTGCCTTCAATAAACTAAGTAAATAATGCCTGACTGAAAAATTGACAATCTTATCTTAAACCTATTGATACAGAAATAAAATTCAGTTGATTCAAATTGAATTTCATTCCAGAAAGGAATGGATGTGACTGTAATGGCTGAGTGTGAGCTGGGAAATGCCCGTTTCAGATGCCCCATCAGCCATAACCTCACTAGTTAGCCTTATTCAAACAACTACCTCTCAATCTCAGCTTCCTTGTTCTAGCCTTAGAACACTAAGTTAAGAATTATTGGAATGGGTGAACTATTGCCTTGAATACACAAAAGTTCTATACATGGTTCTATAAAAGTTGATGTTTATTTCTAATAGTACTTTGCTGTACTAAATATTTAAATGATTAAGGTCACAAAAAACATTCCAACCCATCATGCTGGGAGCTGTAGGCCCTTTGCTCCTGTCTAAACATACACAGAATTTTGCTGTAAATGATTGTTATATACGCATAGGCTATAATCCCAAATCATAATTGAAGTATGGTTCTTGTAGAAAACCAAGCAAAGTAAACAAGATCAAAGACAGGATCAGTTTTCAAAGAGGACACCAGCTTTTAAACTCCAAATGGAAGGCATTGCTACCATACTAAGGGTCTTCCAACTGCTCCTGGGGAGCGTTTGATGTTTTGCAGTGTCAAAATAAGTATTTAGTACAACCAGCAATAAAACAGATGGATACACAATTGATTTGATGTACCACAGCAACTCTAGTCAAAAGTCCAGTGGGCCAGCTTAGGGCTGACCCCAGCAGGACTCAGCTTTCCAATATATGGAAAAAAGCTCGTGCAGTTCTGAAACAGTCCTTAGTGTTGGAAATCAGTTTTCAGAGGCCAATCCTGCAATTTATTGTTCCGAATTACAGAAATTTTCCTCTGAAAATAAGAATGTCCTTCCATCCCTCCACAGCTATCAGTCTTTAGAGGGGAAAAGGGAAAAAAAAGTTGTAGGTTTTACTTACACTTGACAAAAACAAATAGGACCTCCCCACTTCCTGTGACACATGAAGGTATCTCTATCAGACTGACACAGTTGTCTCCTCCACAAGGGAAACCGCATGGGCTTTATCAAGAAACATAAAGCCAAACCATGTAAGTGGGTTAGCAGAAGGAACAGAATTTAGTGAGATGAGCATAGCCAGTTCACACTTTGCACCCATTTCCTATACTGAGTTGCGAGTGCCATCTCACTGGTGGACTAGGTTTTTAACATGTTCAAGTTCTTTCTGGTATTGCTAAGCACTGTAAAAGCAGCCATGACCACATCTGATGATCGTGATGCCTCATAACTTCTCGACAGTAACAGTAGACCAATGAAAATGGTACCACATGGAAGTGTATAAATTTATTTTCACTTTGAGAGTAAAAATTACCTAATTGTAATATATTCTTCTTTTGCATTTGTCTACGCATCAGTTATATTTGGTGGCTTGTGAAAGTGTCATTGCCTACCATTTCCAAGCAACAGTTGCATGATATTTTCCCTCAGAAGCCAAGATGCCTCGCAACTGTCTAAGCAACGCAGGTAACTTCTGCTACATTTGTGGCGAGGTAAGACGGCAGTGGTAAAAAAGGCACGCCACTATATTTTGGATGCAAAATAGGGGATCAGGACGTTGGGCCCTTCATTATTATTGCATTGCATGTGCAACTTATCTGTGTCACTGGCTGAACAAGAAAAAGTCCGTGCCTTTCGCAGTTCCAATGGTGTGGAGGGAAACCACCAATCATAGTAGCGACTGCTATTTTTGCATGGTTCCCCCAATTAAAAACCAATAAATGAATGGACAGTTATGTTATTGGTATCATCAATTTATAATGATTGGTGTGGCACCATTCTCATTGCTATATAACATTTTGTAGAAAAGTTATGGAATCACACATCCCCCTCATAATTTTGATGCAATTTTGACCTGAAGCTGTATCTTGAAAACTGGAGCCAATTAATACTCAGGACTTAGTTTTCCTTCATTAATGACCCAATTCTGGTAAAATTTAGCTACTTTCATTTCCAAGGCTTTCTCCTTGTAGACCAGTGATATTGGATCTCAGTCTAGACAAAATGGAGGCATTACAGGTGCTTCTTTTATCCCCAGTGATTTTGTGAAACCTCTTCTGAATGAGGTTGCAATTCCCTTGAAGGATGAGATTTGCTGTTTGCAGGGTGCTTATGCTTAAGGCCCAGGAAGCCAGAGAGATGTGAAGCACCTTCCACGTGCACAACTGTGACCCCTTCTGGACAGAAATAGTGATGCCACATTTATTCTCACACTTGTAACATACAGGGGGGATTGATGTAATCAGTAGTGCACTGGATACAAGACTGTGCTTGAAAACTGTCCGGAAACTGTAGTTAGTTCAGAATATAGTGGCTAAATTGCTAACTTGAGCCAGGCACTGAAATCCCCCTCATATAACTGAGTGGCTGTACTAGCTCCTAGGTGTTTTTGAGCTCAATTCAAAGTGCTGGAACTGACCTTTAAAGCCTTTTCCCATGAAGAACCTGGGTAACTAACTGGGTCACCCATCTCAATTTCAGCCCCGCTGTTCACTGAGGTCAATTTCAGGGGCTCTTCAAGGACTAGCACTAACATTGCTACTAGAGACAAAGTGCCAGAAACCTCCATCATCTCTCCCGTTCTCAGCTATTTCCATTCTCTTGAGCAACCACCTGTGGAATTTTGTGAGAAGGGGCCATCTTATCCTTTGCTCCAGGCAGCAAATACCTTGAACCAGTCCTGGGATCTTCTTCAGATGCTTTAGTCACCCAACCTGTGGCAGGTGCAGAATACTGAAAGTTTTCTCAATAGTGGCTTCTGTTTGTGGAATGCTCTCCTTAGGCATGACTTTTTCGCAGCATTTTTGGAGCCATAAACATTGATGTAAACACAGGAATAATATGGATTTCATATTGCTTTATTCAGTGTTAATTTGTTTGGATGGGATTTATTTTATATAGTGTTTACAGTAATTTTATAAGAATGATTTATAAATAGGAAACAGAGGTGCAAGAAGGATAATGAAAATGATGTATAAGCCAACTGCTAGGATATTGTTCGCACCGAGTGTGAGAACTGGGCTATGTAATTCACTTCTTAACTGCTCTTTTGGCCTTCATGATCTCAGCTGACACACTAACAACCACTCTGATGTCACTGCATAAGCTAGGTCTTTTCCTGCAACTGCTAAGTGGAATAATGAAAACAGGGTTCTGGAATTTAGTTTTTTTTCAATACAGAAAAAGACAGTCCAGGATCTTGAAGTAAGACCCAACTGAGGGAAGCAGGATCATAACAATAAGGGATTTTAAAGGGGCAAAGACAGGCATGCTTTTCTCAAGGCAAGATGAGTAATATATGGCACTTTTTCTTAATCTTGTGCCCTCCAGCTGTAAAAATAGATTCCAGCACCTACCAGTCTCAACCAGCATGGCCAATGTTCAAGAACGCTAGAGTTGTAATCCAAAACATTAATTTGTAATGTACCAGGAGCAAATATGCTGTCTATTAAAAGGTGGCATGTATATATGCATGAGAAAAAAAAGAGTCATAATACAAGGAGTAACAACTTGAATTTGATCCTTTGGGAAACAAGTAAACACACATTTTCTCCCAAATTACTAGTTTATTAGAAAGTTTATTTTCCTCATTTTACAGCATGTATATATATATTTATATATATTTATATGTCTCTCTGTGTGTGTTTTTGTGTGTGTATACACACATTTATGTGACAAAATTAAATATAGCCTGCTCACACTGAAGTTACTGTGTGTTCTTTGTTGTAAGCACTCATGTCGAAGTCCAGCCTCTTCTTGTGTCCTGCTGGGATGCTGTGTCTTCAATTTGAATCTCAAGAGAATGAAGCACTGATAAATTAATACTGTTACTTGTTGAATATCTATAGCAACTAGCAACTGAATCCGTCTGCCAAAGAACATTTTCCAATGCTAGGGTTCTTTCTAGTGAAGTGCAAGGAAGAGCAGCTTAGAGCCTGGGGATAACAGGCAATAGTAGTTATATTCACAGTTTTGAAGTGGAGACCTACAAACTAGTAGTGCCCCTCTGGTCTGGACACAATCAAGTCACAAGCAGTCACCACTCTGCAGGAAACCATCTTTCCCCTTTACCCTCCCTCACTAAACTAAGATTTTAATATTGATCCCCCCCCCCACTTTTTTCAAGGGAGTGACAATCAGGGTTTCTTCTTTCTCAAGGTAGACATGACCTATCCTGAAGGGACAGCTGAGAGGACACGGCAACCAATAACTAGAAGAAATCCCAAGAAAGAATATTTGAAACAAAAACACACCATTCAAAACTTCTCCAAAACATAAAAAGGCACATATCTGAAAAGGAGCTTCAATATCTCCCATCATTCCTTCCCTCCCCATGTGGATGCAATGATTCAAAACAAGAGGTTTGAATCCCAGGAAAAACTGTTTTCTATGGTACACTCCCTTTCTGGAAAATGAATTCCTGCTCTGTTAAATCAACTGGCTCATTTTCTCAGTCAGTGAATGTCTCAGTTATCACACTAGTCCCCTTTTCCACAGAACTTACAAGAGGTATCACTATGCAGGACAGTAAATCATTAACTATTATAACAAAGGGTCCAGATCACTGCTCTTAGTTTATTCCAAATCTTGTCACATTTTCCCCTGTAAAATGAAAAAGTTGTTTTTTTGATACATAAAAATCCTTGAAAAATGAGCTCAAAATATACATGCTTGAAGCCATCTTGCATCCTAGCCACAACTAGAAGCATTGAACCTTTGACACAAGTTTTCTTTCCAAACTACATCAAAAGATAACCAAAGCCACCTGAACAAGTACCACTCAAAGAACAGGCTGTAAAAAGTGTTATTGCGGTATACTACCGATATGGAACATTTGTCAGAAGAGCTACAAAAAGCAGCATTGACATGTACAGAGTTCAGTGCAATTTTTAAAAACATTTTTTTCTTTTTAAAAAGAAATCATAAGTTAATAAGGAACCAAATATTACAGAGGAAAGAGTACAAGTCACCAAGTCATATTCCAGATGTTCACAGGACTGCAGTACAACATATTGCTTCAAGGACTGACACGGTTGCTCTCCATTCTCTCAGCAGCACTGCCTTGCCTTTCTGTTGTTGGAAACCAGTCACTGTTTATTTTTCTTCGTGATAATAATCAACAGACTGCTGAACATGGTTCTCAAATGAGAGCAGAGAAGGGGGGCTAATAACAGAGAGATGGGTCCAAGTGTTGACCAACCCTTGGCTCCTTTGCTCAATTTAAGGTGGATCCAAAAATTACTTTCACACTTTATATTAAACATAGATACTGGAGCCAAGGTAATTTAGGTATTACCCACTTAGGTTTTCAGAGCAGAAGGAAAACAATTTAAAATTGTGCATCAGAAATTGAGGGAGGGGGCACACCTGCTAAAGAACCTCGCATCCACACAGATGTGAATATGTTACTCCCTTGGATGCAGGAACCTCTGAAAATCCTTATGAGCAGGCCTGCAGCAGCAAAGTTCTCTGCTCTCCCACAGATCTGTTACCTTGAAGCTCCCTTTCCCTGCCCAGTCCTTCCCTTCTTTGGCCATTCTCAGGTCCAGTGTCAGTCATTACCTTTCAGAAAGCAAGGGACACGCACAGACAGACATGCTTCTGCCCTTTCTCCCCACAGCCCCCAACAGAGGCTGCCTCTTTTTCATTCCTTCATGTGCCGTGGCTGGGGGGATGCTGCAAGTCCTGCCCTGAGAAGATGGGGTGCAGAAGGGGATGGAGGTGTAATGCTGTGGCAGCAGCTGTAGCTGGTCGGGGTGCTAGAAGAGTTGGATACAGGGCAGCGTGGGGTACCGGATGAAAAGTGAAGGGGCCTGGGTGGATGGCAGAGGCAGGGATGATATGGATGGGGTGGCTGGCCAGAAAAGTGGCAGGATGCCCTGGGATGATGGAGTGGGTTAAGTGGGACAATGAGATAGGAGTCAAGTGAGGCTGGGGGATATGATGCACCTGTGCAAGAGGCTGGGGGTGAGGGTGTGGGTGGATGCCAATGGCTGCAGCAGCTGCTGCTGCATGATGCTGAAGGATGGCGTGCTGTACAGTGGTAATGGAGGTGGCTGCAGCTGCTGCAGGCTGCTGGATGTGGATGGGCTGCAGGGCAGGGGTTGTGGCAGGAGCAAGGGCTGCTGAGGCAGGAAAGGCTTTGACTTGCTTGGCGAGGAGCTGCTGCTGAATGTGCTGCTGAGCTGCCTGCTGGAGCTTGCTGTATTTCTCCATCTCTTCTGGGGTGAAGGTGATCGGCTGGCTCTCCAGTGGTGCGAGGGAAGAGTCCTCCGTGCCCTCTGCCTCCCCACTGATGCTTGCTTCCCCACTCTGTGGTACATAGCGAGGGAAGTGCTCCACATCTGGGACCAAGGGCACAATCCTTCCTTCTATGGAGACAGGCGGATTCCCACCATCCAGGGGCTCTAACGATTCGCCTTCACTGGTATCAGGAAGGAAGCTGTGTGGTACAACCAGGTCCCCAGTTCCATAGTGCTCTTGGAGCACTGGCGGCTCAAGAGGAACAGGAGCCATCTCTGTGGCCACTTCTGCTTTCTGACTGATTGAAAGGTTGTCTTGCGCTCCCATGACCAGGGCATCCTCCACTTGGGGTTGGCTTGCCAGGACTGTCTCCCCACCATCATGGGTTGCTTCATCCAGCTCAGACAGCTCCAGTTCTTCTCCTCTTTCTAACCCAGCCTCCTCACACTGCTTGGTGCTTGGTTTGCGGACTGTGGGGAGCTTTCCAATTAATGGAAGCACAGGTTTGTTACCCAGGGAGGGTGGGAGCTTTGGGCCAAAATAGCCCTGTGGGGGATCTTTCAGCTTTATGCCCACCTTGTGAGGCCCTGCAAGAGAGTCCTCATTGCTACTGGATTTCTTTTCCACCTTCTTGGACTGAATTTTTTCCAGAAGGAATCTGGCCGTGGCAGAGTTCTTCTCATTACTACAGTTGCTCCCCATGCTAGAGCTGCCACTGTTTTGGGAGAGACTGCTTGTCCCTGTAACTTCATCTCCTCTTGCCTCCTCTTTTCTTACAGGTCCCTCACCTTGTCTAGCTCTGAAATAATGAGGAGACTGTGAACGATAGATTTTTGACCGGTTGAAGTCTCGCCGGCCAGATCTCCTCTCACCAGGGCTTTCATGCCCCCGGGACCCCTTTCTTGAAAGTGACCTCTGTGAAAGGCTTCTTGTGCTCCTGCTCCGCTCCCGGCTATAGCTCCTGCTCCGCTTCCAACTGTGCCCTGTTCGACTGCGGCTGCGATGCTTACTCCGGCTATGGCTACAGCTACTGCTGCGGGTCCTACCCCGACTTCTTGTCCTTGACCTCCCCCTGGCATGGCTTCGACTCCGGCTTCGGCTCCGTGACCTGCTCCTGCTTAGACTGTAATCATCCTCGGAAGTGGAGTACTTGCGTCGTTTTGACCTGCGCTTGGAACTGGCATAGTCTGAGTCATCTTCTGAATCATGAGAGTGCTTGGTACGACTCCGTGACCGATCACTGTAGTCACTATAGCTGTCTTCTGAGTAGCTTCGACGCCGGCTGTATCTGCTGTTGTCAGAGGAGGCATATGAACTTGAGGAGTATGACCTCTGAGATGATCTTCGAGAGGAATGCCTGTGTCCTGACCGGGAGCGACTCTGTGAACAGTCACTGCCAGAATCGTAATCATCACTGTACTGCGATGCTGACTTCTGCCTGAAGTGCTTGCGGCAGGAATCCTCATCACTCTCATAGCCACCACTGCTCTGCCGGCCTCTATGGCTGGGGTGAACTGAAGTTGCGGTGGAAGACCATCTTTTCATGGCAGAGGAAGACTGCAAGTCCCCCTTGGGTTTTTTGTTGCTGTGATCTTGGGAAGAGGAACCACTGTCTTCTTTCTTGCTGCTGCCTTCTTCAGTAGAAAGTGACTTGCGCTGTGAGTCTTGTGTGCACCACTTTCTTTTCTTAGAATAGCCAGCCTCTTCGGTCCCTTGAATTCGTTCAGTCTCCACAGGAAAGGAAGATTTGCTCTTTTTGCGTTTGCGTTTCTTCCGTTTCTTGGGTTTATCTTCTGCTGGGTCCCCTTCCTTGCTTTTTTCCTCTACCTCAACTTTGCGCCTGCGTTTATGTTTGGTGGACTTCTTGTGCTTCTTCTTCTTCTTGTGTTTGTGGGATTTCCCCATTTTGTCCTTCCGACCGAGACTGCTTTTATTGCCATCTTCTGGTCCTTCATCCTTGCTAGCACTCACCGGGCTAGACTCCTGCTTGCTGCACACTTGCAAGGACTTGCTTTCTGGCATTGGGGTGGAGCTGCCAGCTAGAAGGTTCATTTCCTTACACTTGCTTGCATCATCATCTTCAGCCAACTGTGTTTTCTCCTTAGGAAGGCTGGATGTGGTATTTGGTTTTTCTGCTACTTTCGCTTTAGTGTCTTTGTTACGAGACAACTTAAAGTCAAAATACAAGGGATTGCAGCTGTATGACACAGAGGGCTCTGCTTTGGTGAAGATCAGCAGTTCTGAAGGCCACTGGAGGGTAGTGCTCTCATCTTTACTCAGTACTGGGAAGAAGGGCCCTGTTAAATGCTTAGGCCCTTCTTTAACAATTGGAGCAGGTTGGGGGATCTCTTTACTGAAATTTGATTCTGACGAATCATTTCCCTTGAGCTGTTTGCCCTCCTGCATGACTGTCTCTTCAGGAACCTCTTTATCTTCCGTTTTGCTACTTTTGTGGGTGGGGCTTGCTTCCTTCTGATGGGCAACCGATTCTGTTACTGCTGCCTTCTCACAATGTTTTGCCACTCTGGTTTTGGGGGAGTTATTTAGCTTCTTTTCAGATGCCACTTTCTTGCTCAGTGCTTCTGCTTCAACTTGCTCTGTAGCCTTCATAAATAGTAGGAACTGGAAGTTGGGCTTCACCTTGCAATGAGCAGGTGGGATGTAGTGATAATACTCTGGTTCTAGTGTCACTGGCCCATCATCTCGTTTCATCTTCTTCAGTTTCGACAGTGCAGAATTTAGGCTTGTACCATCTTTTTCATGGGTTTGCTCTTCTTCATCTCCCTTGCTGTCAGGGCTGTTTGCTCCCTCAGCATCCCCAGTTTTACTCAAAGCTGCAGAATCTGAAGGGGCTCTCTCATCAGCTTTGACTTCATCATCAGGAGAACTGGACTCATCCACGTGGTCTTTGAAGACAGAGGCAATTGACTCTAGCTTCACAGGAGTTTTTTTGGCAAATGAGAAAGATACACCTATCTTAAGAGGATTAACCCCCATGCCTCCAGCTTGCTGTACCTGGACAGGAACTTGCCCTAGCCCAGTGTTGCTACTGGTTTGGCCACCAACGTAAGTAATACCCTTGTCTGTGGTCAAACTGGTAGCTTGTCCAGAAGCTGGTGAGAAGGAAGAGCAACTGCTAGAAGCTGCTGAGTCCATGTCATCCTCTCCTCCTTCCTCATCTACAGCCACAGTAGTGGTTCTAAACATTGGCCCACTTCCTGGAGCGCTGGGGAAGTGTGAAGGTGGGAGAAAGGTGAGGCAAGATAGCAGCAGTGGGGAAGGAGGGAGAGAGAGGGAGAGAGAGAGAAAAGATGATTAGAGCCTCTGGTTATTCACATTTAAACCTTCATTGTTTATGCAAACACTTCCAACCAATATCTTTTGTTAATTTACTCTGAAGCTAGCTACACAATGAGAGACAAAATTTTGATGCATAGCTCCACAAACACTGTGGAATGGTTGCTGTGCTCTAACCAGTTCATTCATTACAGAAGCTGAGTATTTATTTATTTCATTGTATTTATTTATTAATATATAAACAAGGCTATTAATTTTATAAATGCATAAGATTATTAATTTTAATGAATAATTAATGTGGAATATTCTAGCAAAGGAAATGAAAGAGGATGGCGTCAGGGATCCAAGACTTCACAAAGTCCTGATGCATATGTGGAACTTTATGTGAACTAGGGCTTTCCCTTATTCATTTCTGGGCCAGAGCTTTTCCCATACAAATCGTCAGACCTACTGGCCTGGGACTCCAGAGACCTGAATTGTAGTCTCCACTTAGTCATGACACTCACTGCGTGACTTTAGGCTAGTCATTGACTCTTAGTCTAACTCAACTCACAGGGAATAAAATAAAAAACAGATGCCTGCAGAATCCATCTGTGTGACTGAAATGGTGTGATATAAATATAATAAATAAACACATATACAGTGGTACCTTGGCTCACGAACTTAATCCGTTCCAGGACTCTGGTCGTGACCCAAATTGGTTGTGAGCCAAGTTAAATTTCCCCATAAGGTTCAATGTAAATAAGGTTAATCTGTTCTGTAACCATTTTTTAAATCAGAAAAATGTAAAGCAAAGTGACAACAACAAAGATCGCAGCCATCTCCCCCCACCCCCAAGCACAAGCACAGCCATCTCCCCGCCACCCCAGCAGGAACAAGATTGCGCCCGTCATCCCGGCACGTTGGGGGCTGGGGGGGGAAGACAGGAGCAATTGTGGGTGCACTGGGGGAGGAAGAGATGGGCGCAAACGGCGCGCTGGGGGACAGAGAGATGGATGCAAACAAGGCATGCTGGGGGAGGGAGAGACAGGCACGAACGGGGCACACTGGGGGTGGGGAGATGGCCACAATTGTGCTGGTTGGGGGGGGGGGTGGCTGAGATTGTGCCTGTCTTTCCTGCAGGAGCACATCTGTGATCACGCACGCCTTCCCTGCACGAAAGCAACTGCGATTGTGACCATCTCCCCACTTGGGGGTTGTGGGGAGATGGCCATGATCTCGGTCACCACCCAATGAGGAGTTCGCAACCCAAGTCAAAATTTTAATGAAATTTTTTGTTCATGACCCGATTTGTTCATGAACCAAGGCATTTGTGAGCCAAGGTACCACTGTAATAAAATTATCTCCCTTCTACATTTCATCCTTCCAAAATCTGTTTCTGGAGGGTGGGGTGGGATTAGGATAAGGGAACTTGGACAGGTATCCAGTGAGCCAGGCATTCCATTTTCAGGGGTCAAAGAATAGATTCTATCCTATGTACATCCAAACAACAGCATAGAATTCAATGCATAGTATGTGACTTGGAGCAAAGAAGGGTTTGACTAACTTGTGAGTTGGCACAAGTGTATTTTGTATGGCATTAATACACTGTCACTCACCATTCAGGTTGCTTCCTCTGCTCAGCCAGTTCATGCAGACGCCGGAGGGCTTTCTCCTGTTTCCTCTCATCTTTCCGAGATCTTGAAGATACATTGCGAGCAAATTCTCTTTGCTTGAGATCTTTCAACCTCTGTAAGACAAACAAGAAAGGAAAGGAGAAGGAAATAAGGTGGAATCCTGAAAGTGTCTCCCACCCCTACACCCAAACTGGGTTTCCTCAATCCATTCCATGTTCATTTACTAGATAGTTAAGAAGAATAAAGGTAAAGGAGTCCCTGCGGATTTTACTTGGCTTAGCCACTGGGTTAACGGGGGTGATGCTCATCTCCATTTCTGAGGCTGTGAGCCAGCACTGTCTGAAGATGATTCCTTGGTCATGTGGCCAACATGATGTCATGGAGTGCTATTACCTCTCCACCAAAGTGGTACCTATTTATCTACTCGCATTACATGCTTTTGAACTGCTAGGTTGGCTAGGAGCTAGGGGAGAATGATGGGAGCTCATGGAGGCTTGGCTCAAACCACTGGAGTGCTGACCATTTCTGGCTGACAGTTCCAGCCTCATTAAGCTGCAGCACCACCATTTCCTCCATATGAGCAGACAATAAGAGAACCAAGGAAACGGTTTTGAGGAGCATAATGCTAACAACATTAATGACAACAATAAATAATTCTTTTAATAGAGAGTCAGTGTGGTGTAGTGGTTAAACAGTGCTGGACTGCAGCGCATGTGATCTGGGTTCCAGTCCCTACACAGCCATTGAACCAACTGGGTGACTTTGGGTCAGTCACAGACTCTCCTCCCAACCTACCTCACAGGGTTGTTGTGGGGATAAGATTGAGAGTAGCAGAAGGAGAATGTAAGCTGCTTCGAGTGCTTTTTAAAACAGAAAAAAGGCAAGACAGAAATCTAATATAAATAAATAAACATATCAAAAGAAAGCAAGTCGCTAAAGAAGCATTTGGACCACAGGACAATAATGGAATTAAAGGAGCACTAAGAGGGGATCAGAAGGTTGCAGAGAAGCTGAATATTTTAGTTTTCATCAGCCTTTGCAGCAGAGGAGGCAGGGCATTTACTTCTTCCTGAGCTGAGTTTTCTGGAATGGAGTTGGAGGAATAAGGCAAATAGTAGTGATAAAAAAATAAAATTCTTGACGTTATTGACAATTTGAAAGTCAGTAAATCACTTGGTACAGATGGTATCCATCCTAGCATTCTCAAATAACTCAATCATAAAATTACTGATCTTTTAACCAAAATATTTAATATGTCCCTAAAATCAGCCTTTGTACCAGAGGACTGGAGAATGGCCAATATAACACCAATTTTAAGAAAGGAATCCGGGGGGGTGGAGGGGGTGGAGAATGACAGGCTGGCTAGCTTAACATCTGTTCAGGATAAACTGCTTAAAATCGTTATTAAAGATAGATTCAATAAGCACATGAAGGGGTAAGCTCTGATGAAAAAGAATCAACATGGCTCCTAGAAGGGGAAGGCCTGTCTCACTAACCTATTGGAGTTCTTTGTGAAATTCAACAAGCCCATAGGCAAGGGCAATCCAGTGGACATTGTTTACTTGTACTTCCAAAAGTCCCTCACCAAAGCCTCCTCAGCACACTAAGCACTCATGGAATAAAAAGTAGGCTTCTCTTATGGATCACTAACTGGTTAAACAACAGAAGAGAGATGGTGGGAATGAATGGCAATTACCCCCAATGGAGAAATGTCAGCAGTGGAGTCCCACAGGGTTCTGTATAAGGACCAATGCTTTTCAACCCATTCATAAATGATCTGGGATTAGGAGTAAGCAGTGAAGTGGCCAAGTTTGTGGATTTCACAAAACTATTTATGGTAGTTAACATTAAAAGTGATTGTGAGGAGCTCCAAAGGGATCTATTCAAGCTAGGAGATGGGCATCAAAATGGCAAATAAGTACATATAAGCAAGTGTAAAGTACTGATGTTGGCACTAAAAAAAGCTGCTTGGTGGGAAGTTTAGGACAGATAAAAGAAGCACTTCTTTACACATTTGATAAAACAGGAATTTGCTGGCACAGGATGTGGTGATGAGCACCAATTTGGGTGGCTTTAAAAAGGGACTGGATTGATTCATGGACAAGAAAGAGAAGGCTATCAGTGGCTACTAGCCTTGCAGGGTATGTGCTACCTCCTTCACCATAGCTGGCATGCCTACATACACCACTTGCTGAGGAGCTTGGGCAGGCACAGGTCTTGCATCTAACCTGGTTGAGGTATTCTGTGGGTAGCTGGTTTGTCAACATGTGTGCAGAGTGCTGGACTAGATGGATCTTTGGTCTGATGCAGCATAGCTTTTCTTCTGTTATATTCTTAATAGTTGGTTAAGTCCTGTAGCTTGATGGTAGAACACCAGCTTAGCTTAAAGAAGGTTGCATGTTCAAATTTCCCACATATCCACGTAGGGCTGGAAAAAATGTTGCCTGAAAAACTGGAGAGCTGCTACTAATCATTGCCAACAGTATTGAACTAGACAGACCAAGTACATGAGTGCTTCCCATGTTCTTAACTGGGCTTAACTTCATATGAAATGTCCTTGTTGTAATACTTGGTGTTCTTGGGTATAAAACAGAACATTCGAGGCACAAAATACAAAAGATAGCTTTTACTAAGTGAGCCATAACTCAATACAAAACTAACATTTTTACCTACTCATTATAACACCAGGTGAGCTACGTTGTACCACCATCTGTTTCTTTTGTCTTTTACTGTGGACATACCTGAAAAAAACTTTTTTTTTGCATTCCTAGCTAGCCTCAGCTCATTCTCAACCTTAGCCTTCCTGATGTAATTCTGGCAATTCTGTGCCACCTGTTTCTACTCATATTTTGTTGCCTGGCCTTCCTTTCTCTTCTCATATTTGTCCTTTTTAATTTTCATGTCAATGCCAATGTTTGTAATTGTGCCTTTAAAATTTTCTTTTTTAAAAAAACCTCCCACCTATCTTGGGACTCTTTTTTTCCCCTAAGGTTCACTTGTCATGGGAACTTACTTATAATTGTCCTGAGTTTATTAAAATCAGTTTTCCCTAAATTCAGAGTCTGTGTATGGCTACAACTCAATTTCTGCTTCCTTTGAAATCAAGAACTCAGGTGTGTTGTGGCCATTTCCCCTCAAAGTTTCCGTAACTTCCACTTTATCCACTAAGTCATCCCTATTAGTATTAAGTCAAAAGTCAACCCTCTAGTTTGTTCCTCCACTTTCTGTAGAAGAAAGTTGTCTGTCATGCATGTCAAGAATATCCTGGAAGGCCCACTGTTGGCAGAATTTGTCTCCCAACAGTTACTGGGATAACTACCACACCACAGTTCCTTAAAATACAGGCAATTGCTTAACAAAAGTTTCACCTTCATCTTCTGCTTGATTGGGTAGATCAATCTGTAATAAAAACCTCCTTGTAACAGAACTGCCCCTAATTCTGTACAGCTAGTATCAACTGGCAACTTCAAACCTTACAGTATCTTAACACAGGACTTTTGTTAACAACTTGAGTTCACTGTAGGCATCCTCATGGACCCTTTTCCATTCAAATTCTACCTCTTGAGCTAAAAGTTGTTTCAAAATAGTTGTCAATGTAGCAAGATTTGAAATAAATTTAACCAAACAATCAATCATACCCAAGACTCTTGGCACCCTTCCCTTATTTTGAGAACTTGACATGCCGGCAATTGTTTCAATTTTAGTTTTATGTGATTTATTCCTTCTGCAGTTAAAATACGTTCCAAATAATTATTTCAGTCTTTGAAAATTTGTATTTCACTCTATTCAATTGCAAATTCCTTGTTTTATACCTTTCTAAAACTTGTATAAATCTTCCATCATGTTATTGTAGTTTCTTTCCTTGTGTAAGTATATAATCAATATACTTGTTCTAATCCTTCAGAAACTTGCTGCATGTCTCTTTGATATACTTCAGAAGCAGATAAAGCACCAAAAGGCATCCTGGTAAATCTTTATCTACCAAAAAGTACATTAAAAATAGATAATCTGGCACCATAATCTTATTTTACAATCATTACACATCTGGAAAAAATACTTGGGACAACACTTGAAGAAAGTTTCACAGTGTTCACATTAGGCAGCTGAATTTTCTTTTTAACACTGTATTTTTCAAAATACCAATTTCTCTTTCAGTTGCTCATATTCCTTTCATCTACTCTACAGATATCCATAGCTTTTTCCAAGGTCAAATCATTTCCCTCAAAAGTCTTGCTCAAAGATTATCTGAGTCTATTTGGCAAAAAAATTATCTTTAATTGGAGCCTCACACAGCGGGCTAAATTCAAATGACAGTCAAGTTGGTCACATAAGAATCAATAGTCTCTTCCTCTTTCTGTGCTCTTGAAAAGAATTTTTGTCTCTCAAATGTAACATTTCTTTTAGGTGCATTATGTAACTCAAACTTCAACTCAACAATGTAACTCAATTCAACAAAATCTTCATCATGTGCCTATCTGCTTCTTCATTAAAATGAAGGGTTCTGTATACTCCTTTCCCCCCTGCCAGATGCAATAGAACAGCCTTGAAACTTCTCACTTTTCTTACCAGCTTCACTAGGAATACAACATAATTCAAATCCTTGCTTCCACTTCCTCCAGTTTTCAGTCACATTACCTTCAAACAACAGTTTTCTGGAGGCTTCAACTGATGCATCTCCTTGTACTTCTGACACTAGGAAACATTTGCTGTCCTTAGGAATAAACCGAACACTCCCATATAACACTAATCAGGTACAAACACACATACTTGCACTTGTAAAAAGGAAACAGTTGGGCACAAGTGGCATTCTGCCTGGTCTATTGTGACAGTGCCATGAACACAGTGAAGCAAGGCCCCAGGTTTAATCTCTACCATGTCCAGGCAAGTCTAGGAAATCTCATGCTTGAAATCACTGCCCAGAGAGTTGTGCCCAGGAGTATTAGGTATGGTTTAGGAATCCAATTTTTAAAATCCCTGATAGCTGCTGCCAATCAGTGTCAAGAATACTGGGCTAATGCACTGACTCAGTATAAGGCAACTTCTTATGAGGAGCAGTGGGAAAACAAAGGAGGATTATGACTGGAAGCCAGAAACATTTGGAACCCTTGCAAATTCCATGAATGATGTAGATGATATACCCTCATCTGGAGGCACCCTCAGTTTTCTGCTATTTTGCATGTTCACAGGGT
Organism: Varanus komodoensis; assembly: GCF_004798865.1. Lineage (NCBI taxonomy): Eukaryota > Metazoa > Chordata > Lepidosauria > Squamata > Varanidae > Varanus > Varanus komodoensis. The sequence goes on from NW_025336624.1 coordinate 530,961, forward strand.
GGGTTCATACATGCTTATATCTCAAAGAGAGGAGGGCATCTTCAAGCAGTCCAGGGCCCAATTTCTAGCATTTGGTCCATCTCAGAAGCTGTACTTTTCCCACCACTGCATTTGGCAGAATGGCTGGTGGACAATGAGTTGGTCTGCACATCACAACAAGCAATTGTTTTTGTTTACCACTGTGGGTTTGCCGGTTGGGCAACTACAATGAGAAGCAACAGTGTGTTGTATGGTTTCTACTTAGTGCAACAGTCTGTAATGATGTTCAGAATTGGGAGCTCAATTTTTCCATTTGTGCTGAAAATCACTAGAGTCCCATGGGAAGCAGCAATGTAAGGGGTCATGCCAAGCATCTAGTTTTTATTACCCGTGGCTGCCTAGCAACACACATGTCATTACTTGCTCTGTCCCTATTGGCTGAATGTTATGCCCATCACCCTGTTTACTTTCTGAAACAAGGAGAAAGCTAATAAATGCACAGAGGGAGAAAGGCTTTTATTGATACCTCTTGCAGTGATGCTTTTGGTGGCAGCACATTAAAGATGCAGTTCAGTGATTTTTGAATAAATTCCTGTCAGAAAAGAACCTAAATGAGTAGCTAAAGCAGCTTTCTTTGGAACTGCTGTCAAAGGAAAAAATGGAAGGTACAAAACCTAAACTTAGAACATGTTGAGGATATCATCGTTAGGCTTAAAACCTGATCCTATATATATAGAGAGAGACAGTCTGGCTGTGAATATATGATACAATTTCCAGGGAAGAAACATCTGTTTTATAAAGCACACCAGTAAAGAGATAGCAGCCCAAATATTTTAATTGAGAAATGTCTCTTACCACAATGCCATCAAAGAAATGTGGAACAAAGAAACGTGGAACACAGTTTCTACTGCTCTTAAGCAGCTCAATTTTCAAGTTTAAGGGCTATATTGATGACTATGTGAAACATTTGCAAAAACATTGCATTCCCAACTTCTTGAATGTTCTCTCTCAGACCTTTGGTTCAACTGACAAATGTTTAGTTCAGTCATACAACTGACAGTTTTTCTCATGTAATAGCTCGATTCACACGACAACCTACACTCCAGATTGATGATGGATTAAGAGTGGGCTGTCACAGATAAGAGGCATGCAAGCTTTCTTTTGCTTGTGTATATTTTGCACCTGTATTTCATCACTGTATTCAATAACCTGTATAACATCCTAAGCACAATTGGTTTTCTGTCATCCTGAGTATCCTCAAATCTAACATGCAGTGCCTGGTTGGACCAGGTCCCTAGGGATCACCACAGCTGCCTAATGTTTTAACTTCACTATTCCAGCTTTAACATGGTTTGTTTTCTATGCCTCAACCCTATCTATAAAGCAGAATGTCCTTGATCTTCACTGTTGCTTACAACATTATCAAAATGCTGGTTAGTCTCTAAAATATCAAAGCTGCCTTCCCTCTTCTTTGATAAAGGCCTTGGACTGAGGAGGAGGCCTACTAGCTTGGAACTGGATAATGCACAATTAAAAAATAAGTTGTCTACCTGAAACTGTCATTCAAGTGATTGTGTAATCTCACAGCTGGGTTCTACATCTGAGCATCTTCACAGCCTTCCAAAACTCTTTAGTTTAAGGAGGCAGCATTACTGCTTCTTCCATCAATCACAGACCAGTCCCACTACATCTGAACAGTAGGCACAGCAAGCACCTTCCCATTCAATTGCTTCAGCTGCAGAGATTATGATAGCAGTAATAGAAACTCAGTAATGGAAGAGGAGGATGGGAAAAATTACTGCACTTGGAAGATAATATTTTCTTTTTCATGGATACAAGGGGATCCACAAAGGAGCTATATTTGGGGTGGGGGGTCAGGAGTTGAGGCACAAGCTCTTATATATGGTCAGAAAAGAAGAGCATCTGTGAAACAGGAAATACCTACAGCTTTAGGGATACAAGGGAATGGCTATCCTGTAATTTCAAAAGGTTCCTTCTGTGACTCAGAGTATTAATCTCTGTTATCCTCCTAGCAGATACAAGGACCACTAGGAATACCAATTTCCAGATGAAGAATGCCTAAAGGGGAAGACTGAAAGGGGACAAGGACTACAAGTGCTTTAGTACTAAAGGAAAGGCCCCAATGAAGAACTTATGGACACTGGAACATCTGATGAGAGAGGCACCTTTTGTAAGAAACTCTTACTGAGGGGGCATTCAAATTAATGACCAGGGCTGCCTTTCCTACCCAAGGCATAAAAAACACTGCCCAAGGCCATGACTTAACCTCCTAAATGAGCTGGGGCTCAATCCTTCATTGAATTCAGACTGGAGAAAGACTAAGACTTCTGGCACAACAGATAGCTGGATCATTTTTAATAAGGTGTCCATGCTCTGTCAAGAGCTGTGGTAGTACAAGACCCACAGATTGCCAGGATGGTCAGAAATAGTTTTTCTGAATATCCTTTCATCATGAATTGTTGGCCTTCAATCTCTATCTGTATACTTACATATACACTAAATCTGATTGTAGGATTAGGCCCTAGGTTAGTAAAAGCAGTTGGCAGGGCAGATGCCATTTATGATGGAGAAAAAAATAAGGAACAGTGCCAGGCAGTGACTGCTTATTTTGGTGGTGCCACCATGTCAGTATTGGCACAATTTTTAACAGTTAAGAAAGGATAACACACCTTTATGCCAGCCTCCCTATCCCCCACCACCCCAGGGAGAATTAAAGTCTTCAGAAACCAATTTTGCCCTATTTCCTTCCTTCCATCAGAAAAGTTTGAATGAATATTCTGGTTCAGCACTTGTTTCATCCAACATTTATGGATATTCACAATTCTTTGAGCAGGAGTGTTCCCATTCTCCCTAACCCTCCACACTCTTTCCTTACAAGAGGCCTTGCTGCTCTAGGCATTGACCAGAAAAACATGGAAGTGAGCAGATTCTTCTTCTGGGGCAACATGCAGAATTTATGCAAGGAGTCTAAAAAAGAGAAAGAGGAACCCCAAGATGCTGTTTGTTCTTCAAAGAAAGGCTCTCAGCCTACTATTTGAGTTAATTTCACAGAAAAATGATTTGTCAAAGAATAAGACTGAAAAGATGCAAGGTGTAGTGTTTTTTTGTGCCCCTTATCTTGAGATGCAACAGGAAAATATATATATATAAGCAGGACCATGGCTCCCAGCCTGTCACTCTGGCATCAAACAACTGGCAGAGAGGAAATGGGTCCAATGCATGGTCTTAGCACAGGATATCCTATTCGTAAAGTATCTCTTGCCTACTCCACTCCCTATTTTAAACCACTAAGAATGATTTCCTAGCACCAAATTGCTCAAATAGTTGAAGGTGACCTTCCTAAAGTTTTATCTCTCACTTTAGTATACGAATGATTGCTTCTCTAGTTGGGTCTGTCTTTGCCCCTCGCAGAAAACTCAAAGCCTGCTGAAATGCAAGACCCTAAGACATTCAGTTATTGGGAGTGGGGGATGGGAACAGGAAACTGAAGGAAAACTGTGGGGATTCAACTGTGTTGGGAGGAATATAGCTAGAACAACAGTACAAATCAAGTTTAACATTTAAAAATTCACAACCTAACTAAAGCTATTTCAAAAATAAGATTATACTTGCAGAGGGTTAGGAAAAGAAAGAATTCACTAAGGCAGCCTTCCTTACCTGGTATGCTCCAGATTTTTTGGACTTCAATTCCCATTCATTCCTGACCATTGGCCATGCTGACTGTGGCTCATGGAAACTGTAGTTCAAAACATCTGGAGGGCATCTCATTAGGGTAGGGTGGGCTAAAGAATGTGGGAGGAGGAAACACACTAAGAAGAAATATTCAGCATACTGCTCTGAAGAAGGTATATCCACAGTAATGGATATGAACTCAGTTCAATTCTGGTAAGATGACACAGCTCAAATTAAATCTTGGCATATGTTATTGAAGGGTAAGAGATGAAAAAAAAGTTGAACTCCATGCTTGAACTAAGAGATGAATGACGTAACAAATCCTTGCAGCCTTGGGTATTTCACCTGCATTTGATCTGGTATACACTGGTATGAACTGATCTTTAGCTTAGCTAAAAAAAATGACAAGTTGTTTCTTTCTGATTTTTCAAGGACCCTGTCAGGTCTGAATGGTATGGCACACCAGAAGCATCTTTCCTTCTTAAGCTGTGAAAAATATTCAAAACAATGCACATCTCCAGAAATCTGGCATACAAATCCCAAATGCACATAGGAAAACATTTTCTGTATTTTTAAGATCAGGTTAACACCAGTATATACAACTATCATTTCCTGCATCAATGTCTACACCTTTGCCTGTACTGCTAGACCTGACAAGTTCTAATACAACTCTAAAATGTACTTCCAACAATTAACATATTAATTTGCTAAAAGATATGCCATTTCATTCGCTCCATTTTATTTTCATTCCGATAGTAACTCCTAATGAACCAAGGGACATCAAGATGCTATTGTTGTTTGGGATGGGGAGGGGAAGGGATGGAAGGAGGCAAAGGCAGACCAGACTGAAGGAACTTAAAAAGCACTGAATTGAAAAAGCTACACCACCTCACAAATATACATGATGATCAATGCATAAGACAACAGGCTGCCTTTTTACCTGTTTGTGGGCATGGTCATAGGAATTTATATGGTTGTCAAACTCTTGATGCTTCTGATACTGCTTATCACAGAGTTCACAGTAAAAGTTAGCTCTAAGATCTTCAAGGGCCTTGGCAATTGCCTTTTCTTTGTCCACGTAATCCTGCAAAAATGAAAGGAGTCCAGTCTGCTAAAAATTCTTAAGAAACCAGAGAAGGTGTTCATTAAACATTTAACACTTTGCTTATAACAACCTATGTAAGCTGCTACTTTTTAGCCCACTCTTAAGGCTATAGGCATTATAAACAACTCAAAAACTGCCTGGTATCTGGTGGGAGAGCTTATAATCTACATTAGTCAAAACAGACAGCAGAAGTAGAAGGTATCTGTTATTTTAATAGTAGTAGTGATTGTTGTTGTTATGTGCCATCAGGTCATCTCTGACTTATGGCGACCCCATGAAATAAAATCCCTCCAAAATGTCCTGCCTATGACAGCCCTGCTCAACATTTCTAAATTCAAGGCTGTGGCTTCCTTTATGGGTCCAATCCATCTCATATTTGGTCTATCTTTTCTTCTGCTTATATTAGCTATGAGGTAGGGTGCAGGAGAAACAGATGCTAGTGGAGAAGATGTATGGCTAAACAAGGTTTTTCTTAAAAATACAGACTGAGAAGAGAGTCAAAGGAGGAAAGCTATTTAGTAAGAGAAAACAGAAAATTGTTCCAGTACATGAATTGGTTCGTTTCAGTCACACCCATTCCTTTCTACTCATCAGAATCTCTACAATGATGTACTGTATTTTTACCAAACAAGAACACATATTCAAGATCTCAGAACAGTTAGTGCAATAACTAAATTATGTTAAATGAACCTGAGGGTGCACTTTTGCTTATTATGGTCCTTGAACGAATCCAGCTAGTCTTGTATTCTCTGTAGGAACCTTAGTCATCAGCAGATACTAAGAATTCCAGACAGTTGCTTGTAGTCCACTGGCAGGTCAAAATTTCTCTCCTGTCCATACTTGATTTATAAAGTTGATTGCTTATACTTGGATCAAATGAGTACGCATAAAGATGCATTATGTAAGTTGGGACTACCATATTGTATAAAAAACTAGTAACTCTCAACTAAACACAGCAGAAACTAATCTGGATACCTTGTACTTCTGCCTTAGTTCTTCAGTATCTTCCTTCTCCACTTCTAAGACACGTCTCCGTTCTGTGGCATCTTCAGCATAATCAAGCTACTCAACCAAAATAGAGAGAGATTAGTTGGCCAACAACACAGGCTTTATAAAGCCAGCAAAGGAAACATCATAAATACATATTTGATTTTTTTCAAACACTCCATTCACCTCCAAATGGATAATTAAATGCACCCCCCACACACACCAAACTGAGATTTCTTGCTGGGGGACCCCAACACCACATAACAGATTTTGTTTCAAGGAAATTTGATGTATGAATCCAGTATTATGATTTCAGGAAGACCAAAGAAGAGGAGCTTTTTCTCCATATTGCAAATCTGAATGTATAAAGAAACTGTATGCAAAGTTAATACTAAATACTAACATTTGAACCTATGACGATTCCTTATTTCAAGTCAAGTCTGCATGTATAACAAGTCAAGTCTGCATGTGTTTTATTATTGCATAGCATACTGTCTCTGAATACTCCATATCCAACTTGAAAAGAAAAATCATAACTCCCACTCAACACTGAATAGTGTTAGGATGGAGTAGAAAAGTTTCTCTGCCATTAGGAAGTCTACTGGTGGGAGCAGTCTTTCAAGCCCCCAGCTACACTGAAAGCAACTTTGCAGGTACAGGTTAAGCCAAGAAATGGGGTAGACTGGATGTTGTATTAGATCTAATGGATCCAAAGCCCCATTGCTTCATCTGGATTTGATCCCTCACTGGTACTAACATGCACAGGAAATTTTATTCCCATTAATTTCAATTGGAATACATTTTTAAAGTTCTTTTAGAAAATAGAATAACATTCCCTCCAGCACCACCCCTCCAGTGTCCAATCTCCTGCCTTGGCTAACAGGGCTTAGGAAGTGGTGGATCATCCACTATGTTATACCCCACTTAAGACTGCTCTGTAAGTTATAATAGCTTATCACTATATCTAACGGAAATAAATTAAGAACTGCAAAACAGATATGCTTTCTTTTGCTTTTCCTAAATCCATCAAACTTTCTAACAGATGATTCACAACTTTTATATTTTTTCCTCTCTGCCAAGTTGTAAAGCCTTTTATATCTCCCCTTAGTAGTCTTCACTGTATACTAAAACATCTCAGCATTGTTGGTCTTTATCCATAAATATGCTCAGCTTTCTAATCCTGTGTTTAAGTTGTGGGATAACGTAGGACAGCATGTTAAGCAAAACACACACACACACACACCTCCTACAACTTGTAGCCAAGCTAGGGAATACCTAGGTTTTAGGTTTTTTCCCTCTCTAAGAGCTGTGCTTCTCATAAGTTTCTTTAATGTGCACGGCTCTAAATCGCAGGGTGGATATTGTAAGGCACAGAAAAGATGTTCATTTTGTAACCCTCTATTCTTCTTATTTACTCTGTGTGGGGACCAGAACTAATATTTTCAGGTTCTGCCCTAGGATGTCTGGTTCCACCTGAAAAGTAGAGAAACTGCTACCACCTTTCTAGTGTGATTTCAGAGGAAAATATATTGCATTCCTCAGGTGAGATTTAAACAAATGAATTTATTAGTTCGGGCAGTGCCTAGATCTGGCAAGTTTATTCACAATGTTTGAGCAACCTTCCATGACAAAGATGAGGGGCAATTTTTCACTTTTTAGAGAAGGGGTAGACAGATTTCAGGCCTGCAGGATGTATTTTATTTTTTTTCCAAAACACTGTCATTCACCATCCAGAGGTTAATTAAAAAGACATTAATTTTGAATAAAAGAATTCTGAACCCTGGGATCTGTTCTTAGTACCAGAACAGGTCAGAGCAATCCACTCCTGGTTACCTGCCTTACAGCTTTATTTCAACATCATGATTTGTGAGAGTTAAAGTAAGGAAAAGTCATTTTATTTCCACTATCGTCATACAATTTGGGGTAAGAAATTCTTGCCAATCTACCACAAATAAAATCTAGATCTACCAGATCTAGAAAAAGCTTGTTTTCCCCCTATTTTATAGCACAAAATAATCTTGTCCACAAGAATAGCAGTAAGCTCAACTCACTTGCTTTTTAAACATGCAATTAAGGTGTTAGTTTAACACACCAATTTGCTAATTGAGGCTCAAATGTACACACATGCCTACAACTTTCTTGCAAGAATAACAATAGCAATAGTAATTAAGAGGGGAAAGACTGTACTCCTAATGCCAATTCATACAAGATCTTCACATTTTTCCTGAGAAGGCTCACAGGTTGAAGCTTGCCTGGCCCAAAGCATATGTCAACAGTCTGCTTACCTCCATTTCCATCCGCCCCATGCCCATGACATCATACTTGACCACGATTGGAATGGGATCTGTCCTACCTGCAAGGCAAGCAGACCAGTCAGATGGATGGGTGAGGGGAATGATCATTCTCTGATGAGTAGCTTTGTACACATTGGATTTGGGTTGGTTAGAGATCTTGCCTTTGGAGTGCAGAGACCAGAAAGCTACAGAGAACCAAACAGAAGCCATTCTCACAGCTTACAACTACAAGCAGGCACATTGTGGGTGCCAGACTTGCCTTCACTTGCTGCCTGCAGCTTTCAACCCAGATGTTTGAGACATGCAATATTAATATTGAAAATTAATATTGAAATTATACACCCTCACATCAAAAGATAACAGAATGTGGAGGATGGGAACTATATAGTTTCTCAGATAACAAGACACACTTTCACAATGTAAACAGAATTCTTGTACCTTCTCTATTGAAGCAGAAATATTGTATTATAAATGCAAACATGAATGCCAAAGCAAAGCCCAGAAAACTAAACCTAGAATTCTTCCCTCTTCAAGATTAGGCCCTAAGACTTTGCCAGCCCTAAAATCAGCCTTGTGCATTCTGTCACTCTGGCTGTCCTACTTATGGCTTGTAAGCTGTGAAAAGGACTAGTTGCGAAGAAAACTGACTTTGAAACTAATCAAACTATGCTGAAGATTCCGTACGTATTTTTAATTCACTCATAACCAGCCAAACAAAGCAAAATGGGGCAGACGAGCACTTTGACTATCACAGCCTTTGGGGAAGTGTTTATTTTTACATCACAACATGCGCTGTGAGTTGTGATGTAAGGCCACTGGAAAAAAGGAGCTACTTACCTTATCCGGTGGATACCTTGAGTGAAAAAACAGAATGTTTATTTCCCTTATTATCGATCTTCGGGGGATTGGTGCCAACAATATTTTTCTGTTTGTTATACACACAAATGCACATATATTATACCCTTGGGCCAAAAGATGTCCAAACCTGAATTGCACCAAAATAAGGGGACTGAATTGCTAAAATCAATCCAAGTGGCACAAGAGGTATTGCTTTAGAGAAGCTGTGTCAAAAAGTTAGCTATCAATGTCTGCAACTATTGAAAATAGTGTGGCCCAGCTCACAATATTGCACTTGAGGATCTGGGTTCATGTTTCACCTTTGTCAAAGGACTTCAACAAACTTGTCTCTGCTCCATATTTAAGAACCAGGAATTATGACCTTACTCACAATAATATTGTGAGGGTTCAAGAAGGCTTGGAAGAACTCTCTGCACTTGAAGTGCCATAAAAATGGAGACAAAACATTCCCAGACTCTCAAAGGCATATATTTAACTTGGGAATAAATTTCAATATGGTTCCAAATCAAATAAATATCTTATGCAACATTTTTTAGGTATTTATAACATGGAAACTTGGGTTGAGAGGTTCAAATCCAGAAACACTGACCATCTGCCTAATAGAATTTTTTTCCTAATGCAACTTTTATATGAATATATACACATTTTCAGTAACAGAGAAGGGGATTTTATGCCCAATGGTATAAGAAGCAGTGACTGCAGTTTTGAGCAAAAGAACCAAATTTATGATAACTTATTCAAATTAATATATCCCATTCCACCAAATAAGTTTGATTTAATTTCTTCAGGAGTTAAGATTGTTGTGTCCAAGTTCATGATTGTGATATACCCCTTCACAATAAGAAGAACATATCAGTACTTTTGCTTTCTAAGGCAGTCAAAGTTTTCAGTTAGCTATTAAATTGCCATAGCAACTGCTTACACCCACCACATGTTGGGGAAAGGGAAGAGGAGGGAAATCAAGTTTGGACAATATTAGAAATTTGAAGTGATTCTCCACAAATTTTTGGCAGCTCTACCACAAACATCCCTTCTGAGCATTAACCCCTCAATGAACAAGGATCAGACACGGAGAAGTGCATGAAGAAATGGAAAGGAAAAAAGGGAAATGAAAAGACCAAGCAGAAAAGATGAAGGCTACAACAGAGAAAGTAAGCCTAACATATTTGGTGCTCTGATGACAAAAAAGAAGTAAATTCAGTCTGAAAATTAAAAATTACCACTAAGTTTACCATCACCACAACAAGTCCCGGATCATTATGCTGTAAAAAAGAAACATCATTTGTTAGGTAGAAGACCGTCCGGGACAGAAAACAGGTCCTATGCAGTAGGCAGATGGGGTGGGGGGTAGGGAGGTCAGGAATGATCTTGGCACCCTAAGACTTCCACCCAACCCACCCATCTTCTGGAAACTATAATCAAGCAGCTACTAATTTTCACAGGTGTTCTGAGCAAATGACCATGAAAAACTACTGCCTAAAGTCCCTAAAGATGGCACTTGCAAAAGTAGGAAAAGTTAAAGGGGTTGGGTGGAACTTGACTGTAATGCTGCAAATAAATCAAGAAAGCACCCCCCCCACCCCCAGGCAACATTTCCCAAACTTGTGATGGCAGAATCTCACTAAGGCAGTAAACCACTTTCAACTGCTGGTGCAGGGTACATATGAAATGAAAAATGACACAACAAATCCTATAACTGAAGAGCCTGGCAAGTCAGAGAGAATTCTTGCTAGAATCCTCTCTCTTGCACGCTAGCTTTCCGTGGGCAGGACATTATTGGTATACGGAGAAAAGCATTCTTTTTGTATGGAGAGAAGTTGTATGAACTACCTCCATCTGCATCATAAGTGGTACAGCATTATCACACATTTATACTTCAGCAAGTGCTCTGCTTAAAGACCAATGAGCTGCAGAAAATTCAATCGTCTCAAGTTCCTAATTGAACTCTTCTTTTTTAAGCAGTACCAAATCATAGGAATATGGCCCTTGGCATCTCTTCCCCCGCCACCAGCCAAAATCCTGAACTATTGTCTATCTTTCCATGCAGGGCAAACCACCACCAGGTAGATGGGAACAGTTATAGGACTGCTCCTATCCAGATCTTGCTTTGGAGGAAGTCATGCATACCTTCCCCCTTAGGTATGTTCCTGATATAAATGGACATTAGCTAGGTTTTTGCTTTG